>NC_067141.1:0-164564 GCF_903995435.1 Acomys russatus
TTTCCTCTCACTAAAAGTAATTACTGCTACCACTCTCCTCCAAAAGAATTTCA
This sequence comes from Acomys russatus, assembly GCF_903995435.1. NCBI lineage: Eukaryota > Metazoa > Chordata > Mammalia > Rodentia > Muridae > Acomys > Acomys russatus. Next base: position 54 of record NC_067141.1, read on the forward strand.
GTCTTTTTGTAGTAGATAAATGCTTCTTACAAAAGCATTGCATTTGATAATTGTATTTTGAGTCTTAAAAATTACATTTGTCATCCTTGAACACATGCAATATTCTTTGTGATGATTAATATGTAAAAATAAGCTTGTAAGACACGTTATATTTATTGACTGGGTCTTTAGTTTAGTCCTCACAACAGTCACTTGACATGGGGCTATTATTGCATTTTATGAAGGAAGAAATTGGGACACAGAGAAGCTTAAGGCACATCCCCAATGTCATACAAATATCACATGGCTACCACTTATTTGGCACCTGTAAATGAAACAGAACATCAAAGGTTAAACTTTGCAGCTGAGACATAGGTTCTAGAATATCATGGCACTTGCTCAAGGTTTCACAACTCAGATGAGAGCAGCTAAAATTCATAGCTCAATTAAACTTCCTTGAAACATTACCTCTTTGCATGGCCCTTCTTGGGCTATGATATAAAAATTCTGCCTAAGAATTTTGCTATGCTGTCTGTGTATATACATGTATAGATACATGTACACACATATATGGATGTATGTACATGCATGCCTATGTGTAGGTGCATGTGTGTGGTGACAGTTACTAGTTCTGGAAAGAATGAAGAATATTAAAACCATTCTTCCTGAGGCATCATTAAATCCCTTCACCATCAGCAGGAACTCAGAAGGGTCATTGGACCTGAGAGATCCAAAAGAATGTCACTGATGACCCAATCCAACTTCGTCTGTTGTCCCCAAGGAGACTGACATCCTTTGTGCAATGGGGCTGGAACAAAGCAATTCATGCTCAGTCTGACTTCCACCAATGTAAAAGTTTAATCACACCATTTGCCTTCCCTGGAGTTGACTATAAATTAAGATGCTTGATTATCTGATTCTGCCATTGGCAAACTGTGCACCACCACCGCCCCTCCCTGCACCCCAACACAGCTCTCTTTGACATAGTCCAGGGTTGACCCAAGACAAAGTCCCTCTGGTAACCTTGGAATCAGAACAATCCAGTTAGATCAGAATCTGGAAGAATACCTCTCTAGTCCCAAAAAATCCAGACAGAAAGAGGATTCAAAGTCAGAGATGAACAGAAGGAAGGTTTGACCTTCCTTGCTTCTTTTGGGCCCTAACTGAGGAACCCAGTGAGGCAGATCATTGGAGAGTGGTTCCCCACTTCTTAGGTACATGGGGGAACAGTTTGCCCTGTCATCCTCTCCTGTCCAGCTGATGCTTATCAGGTAGAAGATAAGTACTTAGGATCTTATTTTCAAAATAGACACATTGTGTTATTCCTGCTGCTGGTGAAGTAGGCATGACTGTGATGGACAATGTGAGGTCAGTATACAGGTACTCAACCTTTGCTGTATTTTATTGGCATATACTGTACACCTTATGTCCATTCCTTTCTATGGATTGGCACATCTTAGTACAGTGAGCACTCCGATGTCATGGACACCCACTTTCTGGAATAAATCACACGAGATGATGCACATTTGTAATCCTAGCCAATCTGAGCTACATAGCAACCCCCCCCCCATATCACAGAAAGTAAAATAGAACAGTAGATGGACCCCAGGAGCCATCCCTTACGCCTCTCATCTTTGCACCTCCCCAGGTTAACCATTTTCTCCTGCTATAGTTTTTGTCTATTTTTGAAGTTTATGCAAAAAGAATCACTCAATAGGGATCTTTGAGACAAGCTTTTTATGTTCAAGGTTGCCATTGTAAGTTTGGCACTGCTTGCTGTGTTTAATTACACTTTGATCACTGTAATTGCTGATATATTTCTATTGGGAGAATAGAACTCACTTTACTGATGTTTATTTGTCTGATTTACTGTTGATGGGAATGTATGTTGTTTCCAGTTTTCAGCTATAGGGACTCATCAGACTCATTTATGTTGTGTGTATATTCAGCTTTAGATCTATTGCCAAGCCATTTCCTGAACTGTTTGCTAGACATGCTGACCTCATTAATCTAAGGTTAATCATCATCACTAGTAGGTGAACACTCCATGCCCTTTGTTTCCTCGTCCTCAGATGAACAAGTTTTCATTCTGCAGCCTCATGTGGACACGGCCTCTCTCAGGTAGCCCCTGAGATCTTTATAGAAGCCACTTTAATGCTGTGACTCTTTTGGGAATTCTATATCTCTAATCAAGTGTTACCTTCCACCGTTTTGATGAAATGGTCATAAGTCTCTTTCCCTATATTCCAGTGATTCTAGGAAGCCATTTTTCTCAACTCTGATTTAGAGTTCTAAAGCTCTCCACAGGAAGGGGATTACTAATAAGCTGATTTCTCCAGCCTTGGCAACAGGAAAGTGAGATCTGAGTTGCTCCTGCTCTCTGCTGAATGGTCAGTAGAGGGCACTGCAAGAACATAACCACAAGGGGAGGGCAGCCTTGGTACCAGTTCTACAAGAGCTATTGCCAGAAGGGATTTGCAAAATCTATCTAGTTCCAAACTTTCATTTTACAGATGACCAATCAGATACCCAGACATGAGACATGACTTGCTCAAGGTCATAATGGCTACTGTGTGGGGAAGTGGTGATGAGTCTCAGCTCTTGGCCTTCTCCACTCTAAGGAGGAGTTGCCAAGCACCCAGTGAGACAGATTCCCCAGGGCTGCAACCTTGAGACTGATACATCCTTTTCCAAACCCCCAATGTGAAAATGTTCACCTTCTTTCTCCTAGTCCAGCAGGGAAAGGCATTAAATGGTGGGGGCAGGACAAAGCATGTACTGCCTTTTTATTTCATGATCTTTGGAAAAGCATTTTATTTTTTTGGTTATTGGAAACATTTTAGGTCCCAATACTATGCTACATAGAATGTTTCTGTGGCTTGATCACTTCTCTCCTGAGAATCTTCTGGCCTCCAAATTCACAAACCTCTATAATTTCCTGTCTACCACATCACCCATTTTACAGTCCATAGCTCTGAACTTGTTTTTATAATCTTATTTACTTATCTACCTATAAATGATCTGCTTCAGTGTCTGTCTTTCAAGTCAGTTCCAAATTCTATTGGGTAAGGATCTGAGTTAGGCAGGCCTAAGTTCAAACCCCAAGTCACTGTGTGCTTACCAGCAGCATGGCCTCCAATCATTCTCAGAAGCCACCTTCCCTTTCTTTGTAAAGTAAGGATCTATGCTTAGCCCTAGCTCTTGATTGCTTTGTTTTCTGGGCAATAAACCCAAGAGAGAAGAATACCTTTCATCTGTTGGAAGAAGAGTCAAGATGCTCTAAGGAGAACTTCATATGGGGGACTGGGATGCAGTCTATACTTAGCATGAGTAAGGTACTGGGTTCTGTGGCTGGTTCAATTCCCAGCGTATCTCTGCCAAATGTAGGTGCTTTGAACACTCCATTTTATTTGTGTTTCTTAGTCAGCTACCTCCATTCTACCACTTCCTAACATTAGGTAGGAGATAAAGATGGTTAGTGGAGAGAGGGAGCAGAGTTCTCTTTAGCTACTTCTGGCTGGACAGGGGCAATACCAAGCTCAGCCTTCATTATATCCAGTGGTCTAGAAGACAGCAAATGAACAAGAGTTCTTCTTCCTCCTCCAACTATCTCTCTAAAATGTCTTTTTCTCTCTTGGAACATCCTTCTCTCTCTGTCGAGCATCTTTTTAGAAGCATTCATTGAAGAGACCTCTTTTCTCTCTCTGGGCTCTGATATTTATACCCTCTCTAAGTCCTCAGAATTAATCTTCAGCTGGAAAACACAATCTCTCTCTCTGAGCCACATGAGGCAATTATCAGCTACGGATAATCTAAAAGCATCTCCATATCCCAAACTTGGGATTAAATAAGAAATCCGTTTCTATAAACAACTGAGTTTTAGAAGAAACCAACACTTCCACTACAGCCAAATGATCTGAAGTATTGAGAAGGGTTCAAGGAAAATGTATTGACATTGCCTCTCCTGTGAATTCATGACTGGGCATATGGTTTTCCAGACACTAAGGGAATCAAGAGAAAGGAGAAAATGTGAAGACTTGCTTCAAGGAAATGATTTGCAGTACCATACTGTTAGCCATAACTTATTTTTTTTTAATTGAGTATGTTCCCTCAAGTTCTCTAGTCTGTTATGATAAAAAAAAGTCATTGAATTTGGGCTTCAGCTACCTTAATCCTAGGATAACTCAAGGTCAGCATTATACACCATGTTAGACTTAAAGTAGCCAAGCTATTATTTTCTCATAGCTGGACAGAATTTGGAGAAAGCCTGGTTCCAAATCCCTAGCTATTCTACCATTTTGTTGTTTTTTGTTTTTATTTTCATACCTGGAACAGCAGACCTTTCTCTCACTGAAAGTCCTTAGAATACAGATCAAAGTTACCAATGTGCTGCAAAAGAGTCTTAAAACTCATGCAGAGTGACTCTTGAGGACAGAGTCATGGGAGAGCTCCATCTATTCTGGGTGTGTCTGTGGGTCTACTTCCGGGTATCTTTTTCTGTCACCAAGCTAAACTCCAAGGCTGTCAGTTCTTTTGTCTTTCCCTTCCTCTCAAACATGATCCCAGCCTTGGCAGACAGAAAAATGGATAGCTTGCTAGCTTTTCACTTCCCATCGGCACCTAGCAAGCAAATCTCCATGGATGAGTCATTCTCCATACCTCTTAAAATTCACAGCTATTTTATTCTGCACTGAACTGAGATAATGCCTGTGTGTCTTCCTACCCCTGTAAGGTGTACACTCTTATAGAGATTGAACTATCTGATTCTCCTCAAACATCTAATATAGAATCTGTCACTTGATACTATATAAATGCTTTCTGAGAGGATGGGTAGATTGATTGGTGCATAGATGGATGGGAAGGTAGATGGTTAAACATGTAGGTAAACATACAGGTGTATGGGTACGCAGATAAGGGAAGGATGGTATTCTAGTAACTTTGCTGTAGCTATGGCAAACACCATGACCAAAATCAACTTGGGGTAGGAAAGGGTTTATTTCATCTTATATCTTGTAGTTCTTCATTGAAGGATGCCAAGTCAGGAACTCCAGAAAGGAGCCTGAAGCAGAAACTATGAAAGAATAGTGCTTGCTGGCTGCCTGCCTCTGGGTGTCTTAGCTTGCTTTCTTATGCAGCCCAGACTCACATGCCTAGTACTGTGGCCCACATCAATCAAGACAATTTACCACAGATGTGTCCACAAGTCATGAAGGCAATTCTCCAACTGAGCTTCCCTCTTCTCTTGTGAATTTATTTTGTGTTAAGCTGATGATTAAAACCTAACAAGTATAACTTGATAGATTGGTGGATAATTAAATGGATATATGGGTAAAATGGGTAGATCCTATGTAGCTAGCTGGACAACAAACAAATAGGTAGGTAGAAGGGTAGGTGGTTCTACACATGGATGGAAAAATGGATGGCTCTATGAAAATGCACAGGGGAACTGATGGGCAGATGAACAGGTATATGAATATGTGAAGTAGTGGTAGGATAAATGGATGAATGCATGGGTAAGTAGGTTAAAGATAATAGTGGAGGTGGATAAGAATGGAGGGGTGGATAGCTAAAAGGATACATGGTTGGATGAATAGGAAGATAGGTGTGAATGGACAATGTAAGGATACACAAGAGGATGGATGGATAGGTAAGTGAATATGCAAGCTAAATGTCTGAAGATTCATCTCTTAACCTGTCAGCTATGCCCCATTCCTGCCAATGGCTTCCCATTACTTTTATAATAAAATCCAAATTCCTTCTCAAAACAAAGCTTCTACAGCCCTGCAATGTGTGCCTTCTTTAGAGTATTTAGTCTTAGTCCATGCCAGCTTCCTCCTTACTAAAGGTCTTCAAGAACAATAGTCATCTTTCATTTTCTAGAATGAGTCCAACTCTCCCCTGCCTCGATACCTGCCTAAATTTATGTTTACTCTCCAGAGTGTGATTACTCTGAATGTAAATAGTGGGCTCCTTTCTCTTTTGTACTTTATTTTCTGTTTTTAAGTATTTTTTTCCTTTTTTTTAATTAATTCATTCATACTACATCTCAGTTGTTAGCCCATCCCTTGTATCCTCCAATTCCTCCTCCTGCTTCCCCCCATTCCCCTCCCCTATGTCTGTGACTGAGGGGGACCACCTCCCCCTGTATATGCTCATAGGGTATCGAGTCTCTTCTTGGTGACCTATTATCCTTCCCCTGAGTGCCACCAGGCGTCCTCATCCAAGGGACATGGTCAAATATGGGGCACCAGAGTTTGTGTGAAAGTCAGACCTCCTTCTCCACTTAACGGTGGAGAATGTCCTGTCCATCGCCTAGTCTGGGTAGGAGTTCGAAGTTTACTGCCTATATTTTCCTTGGCTGGTGCCATAGTTTGAGGCGGACCCCAGGGCCCAGACCTGCCTGTAGTTTTCCAGGACCCTCTGGATCCTTCTATTTGCTCATTCTTCCAGGCTTCTCACACCTAAAGTCTCAATAGGATGTCCTCCCCTGACCCACTTTCCTGGTAGGTAAAGTTTTTCATGGGGATGTACCCCTTGGACTAGTGTCTCGATATAAGTGAGTATATACCATTTAACTCTTTTTTTCTTCTTGGTGAACTCACTCATTATGATAATTTCTAGTTCAACCCATTTGTCCACAAATTTCAGAAATTCCTTGTTTTTAATAGCTGAGTAGTATTCCATACAGTAAATGTACCACAGTTTCTTTATGCATTCTTCTACTGTGGGACACGTAGGCTGTTTCCATGTTCTGGCTATTATGAATGAGGCAGCTATGAATGGTTGAGCATATGTCCCTGTTGTGTGGTAGTGCATCTTCTGGGTATATGCCAAGGAGTGGAATAGCTGGGTCTTGAGGTCCCATTTTTCTGAGAAAGCACCAGATAGATTTCCAAAGTGGTTGTACTAGTTTGCATTCCCACCAGCAATGAAGGAGTGTTCCTCTTTCTTCACATCCTCGCCAGCATGTGGTGTCACTTGAGTTATTGATCTTATCCATTCTGATGGGTGTAAGAGGGAATCTCAGAGTTGTTTGATTTACATTTCCCTGATGACTAAGGAGGTCGAGCATTTCTTTAAGTGTTTCTCAGCCATTTGATATTCCTCTGTTGAGAATTCTCTGTTTAGTTCTGAGCCCCATTTCTCTATTGGGTTATTTGGTTTGGTGGTGTTTAATTTCTTGAGTTCTTTATATATTTGGATATTAGACCTTTGTCAGATATAGGGTTGGTGAAGATCTTTTCTCCAGTCTGTAGGCTGTCGCTTTGTTCTCTTGACAGTGTCTCCTGCCCTACAGAAGCTTCTCAGGCTCATGAGGTCCCATTTATTAATTGTTGATGTTAAGGCCTGGGCTGTTGGTGTTCTGTTCAGGAAGTTGTATCCTGTGCCTATGTGTTTCAGACTCCCTTCCCCACTTTTTCCTCTAACTGGATTAATGTCTCTGGTTTTATGTTGAGGTCTTTAATCCAGTGGACTTTAATCCAGTTTTGTGCATGGTGACAAATAGGGGTATAATTGCATTTTTCTACATGTAGACATTCAGTTAGACCAGCACCATTTCTTGAAGATGCTGTCGTTTTCCATTGAATGGATTTGCCTTCTTTGTCAAACATCAAGTGACCAAATGTGTGTGGATTCATCTCTGGGTCTTCAGTTCGATTCCATCGATCCTCTAGCTTATCGCTGTGCCAGTACCATGCTGTTTTAACTACTGTTGTTCTCTACTACAGCTTGAGATGAGGTATGGAGATTCCTCCAGAAGACGTTTTATTGTATAGGATTGTTTCTGCTATTCTGGGCTTTTTGTTTCTCCATATGAAGTTGAGAATTGTTCTTTCAATATCTTCAAAATATTTTGTAGGTATTCTGATAGGGATTGCATTGAATCTGTAAATTGCTTTTGGTAAGATGGCCATTTTTACTATGTTAATTCTCCCAATCCATGAACAAGGCAGATCCCACCATCTTCTGATGTCATTTTCAATCTCTTTCTTCAGAGATTTAAAGTTTGTTTTTTCAAATAGGTCCTTTACTTGCTTGGTTAAGGTTATTCCTAGATATTTTATATTGCTTGTGGCTATCATGAAGGGAGTAATTTTCCTAATTTCTTCCTCTTCCTGTTTGTCATTTGTATATAGGAAAGCTACTGACTTTTTGAGTTTATTTTGTATCCTGCCAATTTGCTGAAGGTGTTTATCAGCTGTAGGAGGTCTCTGATGGAATTTTGGGGCTCACTTACATACACTATCATATCATCTGCAAATAGGGATAATTTTACTTCTTCATTTCCCATTTGGATCCCCTTGATCTCCTTTTGATGTCTTATTGCTTTGGCTAGAACTTCAAGAACTATATTGAAGAGATATGGGGACAGAGGGCAGCCATGTCTGGTTCCCGATTTTAGAGGGATTTCCTTGAGTATCTCTCCATTTAATTTAATTTGGCTATTGGTTTGCTGTATATAGCCTTTATTGTGTTTAGATAAGTGCCTTGTATTCCCGATCTCTCCAGAACTTTAAACATAAATGGCTGTTGGATTTTTTCAAATGCTTTTTCTGCATCTAAAGAGATGATCATGTGGTTTTTCTCTTTCAGTTTGTTTATATGGTGGATTACATTGATGAATTTCCATATGTTAAACCATCCCTGCATGCCTGGAATGAAGCCTACCTGCTCATGGTGAATGATGTCTTTGATATGCTGTTGTATTCGCTTTGCAAGTATTTTGTTGAGTATTTTTGCATCAATGTTCATAAGAGAAATTGGTCTGAAATTCTCTTTTTTTGTTGGGTCTTTGTGGGTTTAGGTATTAATGTGACTGTGGCCTCATAGAATGAATTTGGTAATATTCCATCCATTTCCATCTTTCGAGAATAGCTTGAATAGTATCAGTATTAGCTCCTCTTTGAAGGACTGGTAGAATTCTGCCTTGAAACCATCTGGCCCTGGGCTTTTTTTGGTTGGGAGACTATCAATGTTTGCTTCTATTTTTATAGTCAAAATAGGGCTATTTAATTTGTTTATCTGGTCTTGGTTCAAATTTGGCAAATTGTGTTTGGGTGGGAAGTTCTGTAGATATCTGTTAAATCCATATGATTCATGACATTGGTTAATGATTTTATTTCCCTGCTTAGTTTTTGATTCAAAGACCTATGAGTGAAAGTGGGGTGTTGAAGTCTCCCACTATTAATGTGGTGGGTATCAATGAGTGGTTCAAGCTTTGTTAATAACTCTTTTTCAAATGTGGGAGCCCTTGTATTAGGAGTATCGATGTTTCAAAATCCGTGATGTCTCTGGTTGACTTTACCTTGATGAGTAACGAAGTGTCCATCCTCATCCCTTTTGATTAATTTTGGTTGAAAGTCTATTTTATTAGATATTAGAATGGCTACCCCATCTTGTTTTCTTGAGACCATTTGCTTGGAATATTTTCCCCAACTTTTTACTCTGAGGAATGTCGTCCTTGTGGTTGAGACGTGTTTCTTGAATGCAGAAGAATGTTGGGTCATGTTTATGCATCCACTCAGTTAGTCTGTGTATTTTTATGGATAATTGAGACCATTTCATGTTGAGAGATATTAATGACCAGTGATTGCTAAGTCCCTTCATTTTTGGTATTGTAACAGTCGAGATTTTGTGAGGTTGTGATTTTGCGATGGTATAGTTACCTAATTCCTATGTAGTTTTGGTTGGAAGTTTGACCCTTTGTGGTGGAGTTTTTCCTTCTAGTAACTTCTGTAAAGCCAGATTTGTGGCTAGGTACTGTTTGGATTTGTTTTTGTCATGGATTATCTTGTTTTCTCCGTCAATGGCTATTGATAATTTCGCTGGGTATAGTAATCTTGCCTGGTATCTGTGTTCTCTTAGGGTTTGCAGAATCTCTGTCCTGGCCGTTCTGGCTTTCATGGTCTCTGCTGAGAAGTCAGGAGTAATTCTGATAGGTTTGCCTTCATATTTACTCTGCCTTTTTCTCTTGCCGCTTTTAATACTTTTTCTTTGTTCTGTATATTTTGTGTTGTTATTATTATGTGGTGGGAAGATTTTCTTTCAGGTCTATTCTATTTGGTGTTCTGTAGGCCTCTTGTATGCTCATATGCATCTCCTTCTTCAAATTGGGGAAAATTTCTTCTATTATTCTATTAAAGATATTTCCTGGGCTGTGGGGTCCGTTTGCCTTCTCTTTCCTATCCCTATTATTCTCAAGTTTGTCTTTTCATGGTTGTCTTGATTTCTTGAATGCTCTGTGTCAGGCACTTTTCAGATTTAGAATTTCCCTTGATGGTTGTTTCCAGTTCTGCGATGTATCTCAAGTCCCGATATTCGTTCTTCCATTTCTGGCAATCTGTTAGATAAGGCCACCTCTGAGATGCTTACTTTCTTTTCTGATGCTTCTCGATCACGTTTTTCTTCCGTGTGTTCCTTTATGATAGCTGTCCTCCATTTTATCTTCAGTCTGGAACTGTTTTATGATTTCCTTCATCTGGTTATTTGTATTTTTCTGAAATTCTTCAAGTGCCTCTTTATATGACTCTTCAAACCCTCAGCCCTCTTGTTTTGCCTCCTCTTGCATTTGTTTACAGATTTTATTTGTTTCTCCCATTATCATCTTACTTACTAAGGACTTGAGGTCATTTTCTGTATATCAATTGTTGTTGGTTTTCATTGGGATCGCTGGGATCTGGAGATGCCAACCTGTTTTGGTTTTTGTTAGTGTTATTTCACTGTCCTCTTGTCATTTTGGTGACTCTGGTGTTGGGAGGTGGTTTGTGGTGACCTTCCCTGTTTGAGAGTGGATAGTTGATGCCTGGTTATAGTTAGGGTGCCTTGCCTGTGGAATCAGGGAGTATTTCCCTGGACCAGGCAGGTGATTCAGATTCTACTCCTGGATATTTTCTAAACACCTTAGGTTCCAGGCTGAGTCCTGCAAAGTAGGTTTCTGTTTGGGCCTTTTTCACCTTACTGCTGTAATTCAGATCAGCAGTTTTGGGATCTAGATCTAGAGTAAGGTCAGCACACAAGCTCTCTGGTTGTGTAGGTTGATCACAGCTGCCTGTCCTTCCTGTTTGCTTTGTAGCCAAGACCTCAGGTGCATCAGATCTTCTGGGCTGCAGCTGTCTTTTAAGCTCTGCCTCTATACTCTGTAGAGGCATCCAGCCTCTCCGATGAATTTGGGATTTCTTGCTGGGTCTGCAAGGAGCTGACCCAGCTAGGATCTGCCTTTTGGAGATTACAGGATCAGTGCCTGGTGGCCTGAGACAATATGGTTTCAGGCCACTGGCAGTATCCAAGGAGGCAGCAATTTCCATGCCCCTGTAAACCAGGACCTTCCTAGATTGCTTAGATCAGCAGTTAGACACTGCAAGCATGACCCACAGCTCCCTGTATTTTGGGAGGTCCTGGTCCGACCCACAAGAATGTACCCCAGCTAGGATCTGTTGCTTGGGGAGTGCCAGGTCAGTGCCGGCAGCCCAGGCGGGTGGCTGACGACAATGGCGATTCAGACTACTGGCAGGAATCCCCTGTGTCTTCTCTTTCGGCCAGTGAAAGCCAGGTTTACTCCCAGCTTGCTTTAGGTCAGCATTAGGCCCTGCAAGCATGACCCACAGCTCCTCTATCATGGGAGGTCCTGTTGTGCCCACAAGAATGGAACCAGCTAGGTTCTGTTGTTTGGGAATGCCGGGTCAGTGCCGGCAGCCAGGGTGGGCGGCTGGCGACGATAGGGATCAGACCGCTGGCAGGATCCCCTGTATCTTCTCTTTCTGCCAGTGAAAGCCAGAATGCTCCCAGATTGCTTTAGGTCAGCAGTTAGACAACCACAAGCAAGACCCACGTCCCCTGATAACGTGGGCAGTCCCCATTGGGTCTGTGGAAGCAATCCATGCTGGTTTCTAACTGTCCCTGTTTGCAGGGTCAATCCTTTGTGTCTGGGTTCAGATTGGGCCCAGGAACGCGGACCGTGAGCTACACGCCAGCTCTAGCTGTTTTTGATGAGTCCCACCACCTGTGTTTCCACTCAGGCTAGGCTGGTGACCTCTGCAGTTTGGCGTGGTGTGGATGGAGAGGTTCAATGGTATTTCATCCTATTTGCTGAGACTCCTCAGGTTGGGGGCTCCAGAAATCCCTCCCCAAATGGCGAGTTTGGGTTTTATGTGCCATCTGCAGCTTGGTTGTGGATTCCGTTTCAGAGTTTGGGGAGTGTGTTTAGCACCTCCGGGCTGTTGCTTGTCCCGGGGTTAGACCCACTGTTGGTCTGCGGAGTTTGGGGCCCCACTCACCTACAGTTCTCAAAATCCAGCAGTCTGTGGCTCCATTCACGCCCCTTGTCTCCTCGGAGTAGATCAGCTATGGTGCATACTGGTCGACGCCATCTTGGAATCCCGCCTGTACTTTATTTTCAAAAGAAGTAAATTCTTCGGGAAGCCTCTTCCTTCCACTTCTATCTAAGTTAGTACTTTGCATTTTCTTCATAGCCCGTCTGTACATCATCCACACTCATTATTCCTCCTGATTGAACATTTGTTACATTATTTGTTATCTTCTTGGCTGATCCATAAGCTTCAAGAGGGCAAGAGAGCAGGGCATGTCTGTCTTGCTCATCAGTGTATCTTTGATACTTAGAAGATGTTTCGTACTCACATTTTGCCAAGTGCTTGGATGAATGACTGAACAAACATCTTCATGTTCTTCAGGTACAGAATCATGAAGCCCAATAATCTGTGAGTTGGAGATGGTGTCTTGGATCAATGCATTCAATTTATTTTCTATTTGGAGAGATAACTTTTGAGAGTAGAAGAGACAACTGATTACTTGATCAATCACCTCTCTCTGTCTGTCTGTCTGTCTGTCTGTCTGTCTGTCTCTCTCTCTCTCTCTCTCTCTCTCTCTCTCTCTCTCTCTCTCTCTGTTTCTCTCTCTCTTGAGAGAGAGAGAGAGAGACAGAGTTTCTCTGTGTGTCTTTGTTTGTCCTAGCCCTCACTTGGCTCTGCAGACCAGGCTGCTCTCTAATTCAAAATATTTGCCTGCCTCTGGCCCCTGAATGCCTCCTGGCTACCACTCTCTTCCTTATCCTTAAAAGCAGGACCCATATTTTGTTGGTGGTGGTGATAGGTCCAGGTTTAAAAAATAAACTAATGGGCTGGATAGATGGCTCAGTGGTTAAAAAGTACCTGATGTTCTTTTAGAGTATCCAAGTTCAGTTCTCAACACCTAGACTTAGGAGCTCACAACCGTGTGTAACTCTAAATTCAAGGGACTTGATGCCCATGGGCACCACAAGGCATTGCCATAAAAATGAAATACTTTAAACACTAAAATAAAGAAAAATTAAACGAACAAAACCTCATTTCCTTGTCCTTTGCAGGGAGGATGTATGACTAAGCTCTGACTAGAGTGGGGTTGTCTAACGCAGCTTCTGGGCTGTCTCCTTCAGAAATACTCTGACTTTGGAAGCAGGCTCTTTGCACCCCTTCCTTTCATGCTTCTGGAATACAAGCCTGAGGACCAAAGATGTGGTGGCCGTTCTGTGCCCCTGAAGCAATGGGAATGACAGAAGCCAATGGTGGATGTTAGAGAGAGTAGGATGCCAAATTCAGAATCTGGAATACCAATGACATCAGAAAACTACTATCACTTCTGCATCACCCAGCTCTGTGCCACCCAAATCTGCATTTTATGCCACCACCCCCGAAAAACATTTTCAACAAGCCAATGCCATTTGGATTTTCTATTATATGCATTCAACTTGATCCATATTTGCTATAGTCAGTAATATTTTTATTGGCACAGTTAGCATTTGAAAAGACGTTCTCCATGTTCACTGCCCCTTTCCTGGGATGGTGCATGTCACCTGTAAGCAGCCTATTCATACACAACCCTCTCTGCTCTTTCTGTTTTCTCCTTAATTACTTCTTTGCTACCTTGGTTTGAATAGATATTCATGCAGACATCCATGCATATGTACATCCACACAGAGAGAAACATGTATATACAGAGAGAGAGAGAGAGAGAGAGTGTGTGTGTGTGTGTGTGTGTGTGTGTGTGTGTGTGTGTGTGAGAGAGAGAGAGAGAGAGAGAGAGAGAGAGAGAGAGAGAGAGAGAGAGATCTTGCTTCAACATTACAACTTCTTGTCATGTGATTTGTAAGTCTGAGCCTCGGCATTGAGTTGTCATGGAGATGAAGTGAGTTAGTGATACTTGTTAATGCCTGGCTGGTGCTCTAGAGAGGGTCTAGGGTAGATTCTCTGATATTGGATTGTGGATGCCCTTCTAGTTTACTTCAGCTCTTGGGTGACCAGAGCTGATGGCTCAGGCAACTGATCAGGATTGAAAGAAGAAAAAGGAAGGAAAGGGAAAAGAGCCCAAGGTTTCTTCTCTAGGGACTGGCTGTACTGGGGCTGAGGAGGGCTTAAACTGACCACCTTTTTTCCTATGGCTGAGGCTGTAAAAGCGGCTTCTGGCTAGAAACTGCATGGGGTCATAAAAGGAGGCTCTTTGATCTGTAGATAGGCCTCTTTGCGGAGATCTCCAATAAGTTGGTGTAAACTTAGGCTTATTAGCCGTAGAAGGCTGATGCCCCTGAGTCTGCTAACTTATTTGCTAACCTATAGAGAAATAAGAAGTAAGAGAGAGAGATAGAAAATAAACCACTCACACACATACGTTCAAGAGAAGAGGACCAGGAGAAAAGGTGGATGAAGTCAGGCGTCTTAACTTCAGTTGAAGTTAAGCTGCTCAATCTTTTCTCCTCTGTTCTCCCTCATTTTCTCCTCTGTTCTCCTTCATTTCTCTCTCGTTCTCCTTCCTTTTCTCATTTGTTGTCCTTCATTTTTCTCTCGTTCTCCTTCCTTTTCTCCTTTGTTCTCCTGCTCACATTTATTGTAGCCCATATTTATACTTCTGAGAAAAGGGAATTACCTCATAGTCAGAAGAGTACAATTAATCACAAAAGCAGATAAATTCTAAAATACAACAGGTTCCATGCTTTAAATCTAAACATTTCTTATCTATGTATCCATTACGTAAGTTCATGGTGAGTTCAAAATGACGAAGGTTGGCAGGGTCTAAGGTTAACAGGGTCTGAAACTCACAAGAGTATACAACCTATCAGTTAGGACGGACCTGACTATACATTATCCAGCTATCTCTTAGTTCATATGAGCTCAGGACAATAATTTTGTCTGTCTTTCATTCTAAGAATCAGAGTAAATTCAGACATCTCTAGGTAACCTCATTCCACATAGGTTCACATGGAGTTTAAACAAAATTGGCTATATTTATGCCAAATACCAGGATTCATGGTGCCATCTGCAGTGGAGGCTTATCTGAAGCCACAAATCTGCTGGTAGGCTATCCTAGTGAGGCATCTGGAGGTCCACAAAGGTATTTATTGTAGCCATAAACTAACTTTAACTTTTAAAACTATTTGAGCCAAATCAGCAATTCCATAATCAGGGATCAATTCATCTGGATAACAAAAGGTACATCTTCAATACTTTTGGTTTTTCAAGACAGGGTTTCTCTGTGTAATCTTGGCTATCCTGGACTCGCTTTGTAGACCGGGCTGGCCATGAATGTAGTCCTGGCTGTCCTGGACTCACTTTGTAGACCAAGCTGGCCTTAGACTCACAGTGATTCACCTGCCTCTGCCTCCCTGGGTGCTGGGATTAAAGGCATGCGCCACCATGCCCGGCTCTAACGCCAGATTTCAGAGAGATGCAGTAGTGCACAATTGACAGGGTAGTCAGAGGTTGGAAGCAGTTCTGGGGTCCATCACAATACAGACCTTGCAAATATTGGATCACCTCCAGAGATCTCTCATGCCTCCTGGACTTTCTGAAATCAATGGCTCCTGACAGCATGTCAGAGGCTGGAAGCAGTTTTGGGGTACATCGTGATATAAGACCTTGCAAACACCAGATCACCTCCTAGACAGCCCACATGCCTAGTGAGCTCCCTGAACAGGGCGGCTCTTGGCAGCTACTAAAACACCTAACCCAGAGCATTATGTGGGATCCATATGAGCATCACCAAGGACTTTATAAAACATACCAATGGCTGGGCCACTTGACCAAGTAAGTAAGAATCTCTAGGGATGCAACCCTGCACTCATATTAAAACAGATCAAAGAGAAATCTCTGGAGACCTTTGTAATGTGGAGCCAGGACAGACAGCTTTTGACTTAAAGCCACAGCAGGGACACATGTATACACACACACACACACACACACACACACACAGGTCTGTCTAACATTTCTCTTCTAGATCTATATTTTCTATCTTTCCCTAACATGACATGCCTCTCCCATCAGTTGTCCCTTTTTGTCTCTGCAGAAGGCTTGATAACTTCACAAAGCCCTTTGTGAATTCTTTCTAACAGAACTGACCACTGCCTCCTCTTGGACTAAGTGTCACTGAGCAGATAATATTACCTGCCTTTACATCTATTTCCACCCCCCCTAGGTGTCACATGCCACCTGTGACTGCCCATATACCCATCTACCATCACCTTCTCTGATGATGTTTCTGATTGTCTTTTCACCTTGGAGAAAGAGAAATGGGGAGGGAGGCAGGGAAATACAGAGAGAGAGAGAGAGAGAGAGAGAGAGAGAGAGAGAGAGAGAGACAGAGAGAGACAGAGAGAGACAGAGAGAGACAGAGAGAGACAGAGAGAGACAGAGAGAGACAGAGAGAGACAGAGAGACAGAGAGACAGAGACAGAGACAGAGACAGACAGAGAGACAGAGAGAGAGACACAGAGACAGAGACACAGAGAGAGATATTTAAATTTTATGATTTTCAAGAGCAAGGAATGATGTATGATTTATCATTATGATTCCAATCACTGAAGAAAATTAGACATATGGTAATAATTTAACTAACTGACCATCAGTAAAGGGTATGATATATATTGACCTACTGTGTGCCAGACATACTACGATTGTCCTAAAATAAGAAACTATAGAGCTAAAGTCCAAGAACTCCCCATAGTTCTCCTCCTGTGATAAAAAAAAAAAATGCCCAAAGAACACCACTCTTTCCTTGTCTGTAATTGGAGATAATCATGTGGCCACATCATAAGACTGAATTATGCACATGAGATACCAGTTCCTAGCTCATCTTATTTTGCACACATCACAACCTAGAAAAGTGTGTACTGTTTTTGTATTTTCCATTTTAACTGAAGAATCTTCCCCAGAAATCTTTGCTTGCAGGGTAATACTGACCTAGTGAGTGGCATCTCAGAGAGTAGGATCCAGGCCCATGTGACTTTAGGATGTGAGCTCCCCTGTCTCCAGCTTCTTTCTGACAACTTGGTTCAGTGACATTGTGCCCTCTCTCTCCAGGGGGACTTTGGCCTAAGGTTAAGGAATAAATGGATTTGCTGTAAAGAAGTAAAACAGCATGACTTGAGTAGCCAGGTTCAGATGGAGATTCCATCCACCCCCATCCCCTGAATCTCTGAGGCCAGTATGCTGCTGCCACACAGGCCTGGGGCCTGATAGCCTAGAAGAGTGGTGACTGGCAGAGTGAAGGAGGAAATGAGCAGAAGGAAAAGACTGAAAAGCAGGAGGAGTGGTGGAGAAGGGGACAGTGATGGTATAGGACATCTGTCAGGAGCAGAAAGACAGGTATCCGGGATTATAGGGGTAGGGAGCTAGGGGGTAAAGAGATCCCAGTGGTGGCCATCTGATAGTTCCCTATGTGGAAGAGCTGTTGCTATGACAACATCAAGAGGTAGATTGATGCTTTGGTTGGAGAGCTCAGTCACCGACAACTCCCTCCCTTCTTCTCTCCCTGAAGTGGAGATTGTGAGCACGGAGGAGTGGAAACCGTTATTCCTAGAGCCCTCTGTAGCCACAGTCTGGGTCATCTGTAGCCCTTGCCTAAGGCACTACAACCCTATCTCCAGAATCAAGAAGTCTGAGACTGGATCTTTCTGCTTCCTGGCCCTTTGGCTTGAGTGAGATGGGATGGTGAACAGTTCCTCAGACCCCGAGGGTTGGGAACCTCCTCCAGGCTGCTATCATAGGAGCCAAGCATCACCTCTCTTCTGTCTCTTTTAAAACGTTTTAATTTAGTCTCTCATATATTACATCTTTACCAGTTTTCCCTTCTTCCTCCCCTCCCAGTCTCCCACACCCACCCCTCCACCCACTCCTCCTTCCCTTCAGAAAAGGGCAGTCCTCCTTGGGACAGCAACCAAACATTGCATGTCAAATTGCAATAAAACTAGGTACCTCCCCTCATATTAAGGCTGGGTAAGGCAACTCAGTAGGAGAGAAGGTTCTAAAAAGCAAAAAAGCATCAGAGACAGCCCCAGATCTCACTGTAAAGAGTTCTGCAAAACAAACAAACAAATGAACAAACAAACAAACCCCAAACAAACAAACAAACAAAAAGCTACATAACCATAACATAAATGCAGAGGACCTAAGCCAAACCTATACAGGCTTTCTGTTTGTCAGTTTTGTGGACCCTTATGAGCCCAGAATAATTGACTCTGTGAGTTTTCTTGTGGTATCCTTGACCCTTCTCCATTCTCCATAGTTTGGCTATGGGTCTCTGCATTTGTTTCCATCAGTTGCTGGATGGAGCCTCTCTGATGATGATGATATGAGGTTCCTGTCTATGAATTTAGCAGAATATCATTAGGAACCCCCACATCACTGTGTGTGTTTGGTTTTACCCTAGGTCTCTGGGCTATCAGCCTCTGGTTCCTGGACCTCCAGGCAGTGTCAGGGGTGAGGTCCTTAGCTAAAAAGTAAAGGATGATCATGCTACCATCCATCAAGTAACAAGGAGGGGTTGGGGCAGGGGTGCATGAATTTTTTAGTGAAGGGGAAATAGAAGAGACTTTGTGAGTGGACTGCAGGAAGGACCACATGAGAGGATGATAAAAAGAGAGAGTACTGGGAGAGACAACTGGAATTTCAGGGCACTTTTGGGGCAAGGTAGAAACCTAGGGCAATGAAATTCCCAAGAATCTATGAGTGTGACCGTAGCCAAGTCTCCTAGTAATGAGGTATACAGAGCCTGAACCAGCCATCTCCTGTAACAAGGCAAGAGTTCCAGTGGAGGGATTGGAACACCAACCCAACCAAAAAGTCTTCAACCTACAATTTGTTCTGCCTGCAAGATGTGCTGGGGTAAAAGTGACCCAGAAATTGGGGGAGTGGCCAACCAACTTCCAGGAATCCTCCATATGGAAGTAGAGAAGTGCAGCAAAAAGGCTTCCTCTGGATGGAGGGGAACACTTTGGGTCATAGTGAGGATGTTGTCCATCAGCCTCAGGAGACATGAAGTCCCTCCCTGCCTCAACAACCAAACCTCCGCTCACTGGTCATTTCTTTGAGCTAATAAAACACAAGTACTGTAAGGCAGGACAGCATGTTGATATTTTATACAGGTGACTGCCCGGCAGGCTGGAGGTTTGGGGAAGGGAATGTGAGTGCTCTTTTCTTTAACCCAGGCATGTCATTGGACTTTATTTGTTTGTGTTTGAACCTTGCTTTGATTTGGTTTGGTTTGGTTTTGACATTTTGAGAATGGCTTTAGTTTGTGGCCCTGATTGTCCTTGAACTTGCTATGGACTGAAATCCATGGTTATCCCCTGCCTCTGTCTCCTTAGTGCTTGGATTACAGGCATGAATTACCATAGCAAGCATAAGTTATGGGTCTTTATAATTTCTTCCTATGCAAAGTATGTCTTAAAAGAATATTAATATGGGAGTTACCATGGGCATTGCATGTGTTAAAAATAAGAATATATTTAAAGGAAGATCTCATTATGTAAGTAATGGAAGTTGTCACCAGTCACACCTGAGTGAACTGCCTTTACCTGGGAAAGATTTTTGTAAGCATGAAGAGATGAGAGAAAGACTTGAGTCCCACTGGGTACTAGGTACTTTACTAGTATTATCTAGTTTGTGTTCCCCAGCAGTTCCTGGAGAGCATGTCACCATCAGTTTTAAGCAAGCCTCTTCATTCTCTAGTTCAAGGCCACAGACTTCCTCCTACAGTCCCACCTGAGGAACAAGGGACAAAGCCCATCAGTTGCTTCCAACTTCCTACAAAGTCTGTGGTCAGTAAGGAGAAAATCCCCCAGCAACACAGGAAGCCAACAGACTGGGCAGAGAGAAGGCTCTTCAGCCAGAATGAGCACACAGGTGCCAGAGGTCCTAGGAAGGGTGAAATTGCTGCCAGCCTGGAGATATGTGCAGGAAGCTGTGGGTGGGCACTGGCCCTGAGAGGAGCGAGAAGGGAACTTGGAGGTCAGTGCTGCACCAAGAAGTCAGTGAGTTCTGCTAACAGCACCATGGAATCAGACCTCTGCTGTCTGCTTTTGCTTGAAAATGAATATAGATTTAACTTGCTGATAAATTTAGTATGTGTGCTGCAGGTGTACATGTGGTGTGTGTGTGTGTGTGTGTGTGTGTGTGTGTGTGTGTGTGTGTGTGTGTGTGTGTGTGTGTGTGTGTGTGTGTTGTGCAGGTTGATGAATGTGCAGGTAATTAAGTATGTCGAGGCCAGGGGAAGATGTCTGCTTTCTTCCTCTGTCAACTACCTTATTTTCTCAGGGCAAGAAGTCTCACTAAACCAGATGAAAACTTGCTGTTTAGCTAGGCTGGCTGGCCAGTGACCTTCCTGTCTCTGTTTCTCCCTCAATGCACACAAAATCATGGCAGCTTTCACATGGGTGCTGGGGATTTGAACTCATATCCTCATGCTTGTACAGAAAGTTCTCTTACCTACTCATTCAGCTCCTCGGTCCTGGATACAGCATAGAGATTTTTTAAAAGTAACGAGGTTTGTTTTTACTTTGAAACTGAATTAGAAGCCATCCTGAGACTGGCTCCAGACTCAGCCTCTTGCTAGCTGTTTAAACCCCATGTATTGACGTCATCCTCAAAAAATAAAATAAAATAATGAAATTAAATTAAAAAGAATACAGAAGGGACTTCCTTCTTGGATGACTATAGGGAAAATCACATGATATGTGAACAAGAAAGGGCTAATGACAATCCTGGCATTTGAAAGGCTTCATGATGTTTCTACTAAGATTCCATGTTTTTCAGGTAGGGAATAGGCTCCCAGGCATTCTAACACACACCACTGAGGCCAGGGAGAACAGACTGCAAAGAAGTGGTGGTAGTCTGGCATTGGGAAAGACCAGAGTGTGTCCTATCCATGAGTGAGATGACATCAGCCTGTTTTACAGATAAGGAATACTGGGGTGGAAAACTACCTGAGCCTCCCAAGGTCTTCAGCTCTCTAAGCTGTGACAGATAAAGGACCTAGAACGCAAAGGTGAGTATTTTACTTTCCTGTCCTGGGGTGTCTTTTCTTAAATATATCTATTGGGTTTTTTTCAGACTCTTATACATTGTATTCTGAACATTTTCATCCTCTTCCCATCCTCTCCCAGATCCACCTTATTTTATACTCACTCGACTTTGTGTCATTTGTCTTTTAACCCATAAAGCCCCATTAGTGCTGCTTAATATATTTTTAGGTGTGTTAGACCTACTGGGGCCTGTACTCTTCAAGAAAATTACCTTACCTTTTCCCTGAAGCTCCTAATTACCATAGATCCTCAGCTAGGAGTGGGACCCCATGCCCACCCTCAGCCCCTGCCTCGCTCCATGCTGAATTTTCTCTTGTTTGAGCTTGCTCAGACCTTGTGCATACCGTCAAAATCATTGTGAGTTCATATGTGCCACTGCCCTGTTGTGTCTAGAAAACACTGTTTCCATGTAGCCACCCTCTGTCTCTGGTTCTTAGAGGCTTTCCATGCCCCCTTCAGCAGTGATCTCAGAGCTTTGGGAAGAGGGAGGTGTGATAGAACCTGTCTCCAGGGAGGGTAGCACCCATGGACAAACATTCCTTGGGATTTGTTCTAACTTTGTATCCTCAGGCAAGAGTCTTTACCTCCCAGTGTCTGCTTCTTCCCCTGTAAACCGAGGAATAGGTATGATAATGTATAGAAGACATGTCAGGTGTTGGAAGCACCATTGTGGAGGGTCTGACTGGCCTTGCTATGTACCCATAATGATTCGTTTTAATTCCTCAACTGGACACAATCTAGAACTACCTGGGAGAAGGGTCTCTGAGAACATCTGTGAGGGATTATCTTAATTATGGTAACCAATGTGGGAAGATCTGTGTACTGTGGGTGGCACCATTCCCTAGGCAGGGGATCCTGAACTGTATAGGAACTGAGAAGCAGCATGCACACATTTTCTGGTACTGTTTTCTGACTATGGACTTTAGGTAACCAGTTGCTTCAAGTTTCTGCTCTTTAACTTTCCCCCTCTGGTGGACTGTGTCCAGAATTGTGAGCCAAAATGAACCCTTTTTCCCCTGAAGTTACTTTTGTTAGAATACTTTATCACAGTAACAGAAAATGATGCTAAGACATTAATCTTGGATAAGCCACAGCCTCCCTGGGCTTTAAAGCATCAGAATTACCAGAGAAACACATGAGCCTCCTATCTGGAGATTGTGCTTTGTTTGGTTGGGCAGAGGCCTGCACATGCACATCTGCTTTCTTCTCAGCCCATTAGATACACTGGCTACACATTCAGAGTCAAAGTGACATGAATGATCTCAGAGAAGGGTCCCTGTACCTGCAGTATTAGCATTGCCTGGGAATTTTCTAGAAATTATACATCTTGGGGCAACCAGAAAACAAAATATGTTTTGATAAGCCCTGTATATACAGTATGCATTCACATTTTGAGGATCTTGTTCAACCTTGAGTTCAGTTGCTTTTGGCATTATAGGCATTTGGGGAGCACAATTAAGAAACTATGTGAGCACAGGGAAAGGTGTGCATAGAACAGAAAACAAGTGAGGTGGTGGAGATCCAAAGAATCAGCCAAGACCAAGGTCTTCCTGAGTGTGTTGGCATGGCATGCTATGAAATCTGCCAAAAGAATTAAAGGCTTAGAGTTGGGAGGAAAACCCAGTCTGTAAAATGTTTTCTGCATTAGCACAAGGAGCTCAGTGTGATCCCCAAAGCCCACATTAGAATACCAGGTGCGCTGGATGGCACACACTTATAATCTCTTCGCTGGGGAGGTGGAGACAGGCAGATCCTGGTGCTTACTGGCCAGCTACCCATGCCTACTGAGAAAGCTGCAGGCCAGTGAGGGACCCTCTGATGTGGATATATATGCACATATAACAACTCCTCCCCCGAAACAATTTAAAGTCTTCCAAGGACCAAATCAGAGAGTGCAGCAGGAAGGGGCAAAGGGACAGAATAAGAATGATGTGTCTTCCTGGAAAGTCAATTTATCAGAAGATATTTTAGGAAGAAAAAAGTTAAATTACTGTGCCAATGAGCAATAGAAAACATGACAATTAGATAAAAGCCAACAGATATATTATGGCACAGAATGCCACCTGGTTTACACTGCTTAGGCAGAAGAAAGGACACAGAGTCACTTCACACTTAAATTTGGGAGTTCTGGATTGAAGCCCTGGCCCCAAGTCTCTCTTCTCACCCTGTGGACTTCTCAATGGAAACCATGACCTTTAATGAGTGAATTAATGAACTGACTAATTTTTCAATTGCGTGACAGATCAGACAAATGGTTGAGTTCATACCTTATGCCAAACTTATTCGTGAGTCCAAAGAAATTCTTGAAACAAAAATATATGAGTTTTTGCCATGGCAAAGCTCACAGCTTAATGTGTGTGTGTGTGTGTGTGTGTGGGTGTGTGTGTGTGTGTGTGTGTGTGTGTGTGTGTGTGTGTGTGTGATGGGGTGAGGTGGGGCATGGAGACATCATGGACAGGCTAGGACATTAACCCAACTACCACACAGATGGATTTGTGGTCACAAGCTTAAGTGTTCTGAACAAAAACAGCAAAGGGACATCAAAGAGCAGATGATGGGATTAACCCCACAGTCAAGTTAGAAAGCACTTTTTGGTAAAAATGCCATCTGAACTTTGACTGGAGACCTGTGAGAGGCCTTGTACCCAGCTTGTATGGAGCAGCTTGGCCAAAGAGTTCCTCCAATCCTTTTGTCCTCATGTCCTTCCAGCACTGGAGTTATAGCTGTGTGTGTGACCATGCCCATCTTTTAACATGGGTGTGGGTATTTGAACTCAAGTCCTCATGCTTGCACAGCAAGCACTCACACCCTTGTGTATCTTTCCAGCCCTCTTTCCTTTCCTAACTAGAATGCCAAATCCTTGCTAGATGAAAGAGGCCCTAGAGACATGCCCCTGACTCTCTGGCTTTCCCCTTGTTACTGCTTCTCTAGCCACACTGTCCTTGCCACTCCTCAAGAGAATAACATAAGGCTTCATCATGGAGCTCTGTCTAACCAGACCCTCTGTCTCCTCTTCTACCACATCACTGATGGTTCCCCATCTTCATTCAAGTACTGATCTGCATGTGTGCTGTGCCATGCATGCCTCACCCAGAATAAACCGTTAAATAACACAAATAGAAAAGTAGAAGCATTTTCTGGGTGGAAAATGAAGAGCTACAACACCCAATGTAGCATTAGGACTATGAGTGGTTTAGCAAACGTTTGGAGAGCATTTGAAAAGGGGATGCAAGAAGAAGGAAGGGAAGAAAAAGAAAGGGGAGGGGAGGAGGGAGGAGGGAAGGAAGTCAAGAGGATCAATTTCAGCTCTCTTGTTTCTTTGCTGAAGTATAATTATCATGCCATAAAACATGTAAACATGTTTTTAGTTTTAGCAACTTTTAAAGCAGTACAAACATCACCATGGTCCAGTTTAAAAATTCTGTCAAGTCCCACATTTCTCCCTCCTGACATTCTCTCTGAGCTGGTGTGCATCCTGCTCATGGCACTAGTCCCTAGTGACCTCTGATCAGATTCCTGACAGTAACATTTGCACTTAAATGTTTTAGTTTAAAAGTGATCATACTGTCTTTTCTATATTGTCTGTCATGCTATTTGTAGGTACATCCATGTTATTACATGCTTTAGCAGCCATTGTTCCTTCTCCTTGCTGGATAGTAGTCCATTATATGGACATACTACAACTTGTCTGTCCATTCATAAATTAATAGATATTTGTATTATCTCCAATTTGGGGCTACTTAGATGTTTTCATATATACTTATTGGTGAGAATATAGGTTCTGAGATCTTTGGAGTGAAATTGCTAAGTTATATGATAAGTATATGACAGAATTTTGGGTCATTGTTTGTTTGTTTGTTTTTTCAAGACAAGGTTTTTCTACGCAGGTCTGGCTGTCCTGGAACTCACTCTGTAGACCAGGCTAGCTTCAAACTCAGAGATTCACCTGCCTTGGCCTCCCAAGTGCTGGGATTATAGTCATATGCCACCACTGCCTGGCACTATATGAGAGATTTTACATCCTTAGTTGGATTTTCTTACCTCCCAGTGAGGTAAGAAAATATTCCAAACTGGTAAAGGAAAATGTGGATAAAACTCTGAGCACCAAGCTCATCTCTAAGTCCTAAGTGCATGGCCAGTTCACTATGGCTGTGTTTGAAATCTGTTTGTGGCTTTGTGATGCCTTGTCTATGGGGAGACAGTGAAAATGTCCGGCCTTCAAACTGTCAACTGAGCCTGACTTTCACCCAATGACTCTGAAGAAGTTTCTTCTTGAAGAAAGGTTTGAGTGAGGTGTGCTTCATAAAACTGATCGTGGCAACACAGTGTGAGAAGGAGGGACACATCTTTGTTGACTGAAAGGCACTGACCAAAGGTGAAGGGCTGGCAGCCAGTAGACTCATTCGTAGGGTGGAAGAGGGCTTCCTAGCCTCTGCCAAGGGTCCTGTCTCTGTGTCACCATCTCCAAAAGAGGAAGTCCTGAAGCCTGGACCCCTGCACCCATCAGCTCAGATCTTGGCAAGTTTATCTTGAGAAATCCTGACTTCTGATTTCAAGTCTTGTTTATATCAAAGGACCCCAGCCTCTGCGTGGCCTTGGGTATCATTTAAAGAAGACATTGTGATTGCTCCCAATGCTCCACTTAGCTCTGATTATAAAACCTTCACTTACTAAGGGGTTGACCTCCAGGTGGGAGCCTGAGGGATGGCCTCTCTCAGCCACACTTCTTCATGACAAAATAAACTGTGCACTGCAGCTCTGTCCTTAGAAATAGTTTGCAGTACGAAATCAGTATTGGATGCAGGGTATTATTGTGCCTTTAAAAGTCAACCCTTGAAGTCCTAACTTAACAACACCCAATTTGAAGGAACAAACCACCAAACAAACAATTTGGACTGCATGCAGAGTGTCTCAACAATTGGAGTGAATAAACAGTCCCTGTGATGAGGTCCCACCTCTGCAAAGAAAAAAGACACTGAGAGAATGATCGGCTGGATGAGCAGATGGTTTCGAATGTACTTGGTGTAATAGAGGTTCTGGCTGAGAAAATGGTACCTGAGGCTGCCTTGCAGTTGTGATGGGCTTGGAGACATGCAATGCCTTGATGACTGACCCCTTGTGAGAATTGACTGATGGCAGTTGGGAGCAGACAGGAGAACCAGGCCCTCATGGCTGGGGTTCTGAGCCCTGAGGAAGGGTTGCTGAGGGGTAAGGAGTCTTGGCAATATTGCTCTGGGAAAAAGACTGTGTATCTACTGTGTGTTGTATTGACAGAATTCCTGATGCTGGCTTATGCAAAAGGAAGAGGGATTCTATTAGCTCAGTTTTGGAGACTGGAAGCTCATGATCAGGTAGCCTCAAATGACAGTTCGTCTTCACTGTCAGCTTGCTGAGAGGTAGAGTCACTGGAAAACACACCTGTAACTGAGCTGGGAATTCCCACCCTGAATACAGACAGAACCATTCCATGACCTGAGGTGTCAAGATTAATAAAGAGGAAAAGTGGGCTGGGAACAAGAGAGTCCTCTACCACACACATATCAGGCTTCTGGTCGTCAAACCCAGTCCTGCAGAATTCTCCATCTTACGGAGCCCATTACTATAAGATTGGGTATAATGGAGAAAGTGCTGATGTTTGTGTTGTCAATAAAGTTTTATTGGGATCCAACCACATCCATTTGTCCATACCTCATCTCTAGTAGCATTCTCATTACAAAGACAACATTAGTAGTCACTAGCAAAATGTAATGGCTTCAGAACTGGGGGTGGAGGTGGGAAACAATCTGGTCCTTTGCAGAAGAGTTTGTCAATTCATCTCTAAAGGAAAAGTCCCAAGGATGTCTGGACACAAAGCTTTTGGAAGGTGGGTGCACAGGAGACTTCTTGGGAAATGAGTGTAGAAGCTTGTAGCTGTGGGGCCTTCTGCATTCTGTGACTTGGCCTTTGTGTGGGGAGTCTGAACCTCTCAAATACTAAGATCAGATGGAGATTGGCTTGAAGGGTCTGACAACTTCATCCTGTATCTTGCTTATTACCTGCCACACGCCCATAAAAGTCTAGTATATTTACTGATACACACCTGCACACACTGAAGCACATGTGTACTCCCTCAGATAGGATCCTCCCTCACTCACTATTTCTGGCCTTCTCATCTATTCCTGCCCATTCCTCAAAACCTAACTCTTCATGCAGTGAGCAGTCACAACTCTGACAAGTCTCGAGTCAGGAGTCAGAGCCAGACAGGAACCAGGAGGCTGCCGTTCTTTAAAGTGAGGATTGGACTGAGAATATTCTGGGGTATCGGGCACCAAAACCAGACCCCAACCTAGTTCTGGTGCATTGAAGAAGGCTTTATGGGGGTGAAGATTATCAGAACTAAATCTCCTAACAGACCAGAAATGAACCGATATGTCAAATTAGGAGGCAGAGGGTCTTGTACAAGGAAGCAACATGCCCAGAGGCTCAAGGGTAGAGAACAGGAACCAGCAGGGAGGCATGGCATGAGAATCACAGAGCTTCTGGGCAACTAGAATGCCCCTTCATAGGTGGGATAAAGATGGATGTTGGAGGTTGTTCTGATGTATTTTGATGCTAATTACTACTTGCTGTCTCAGCCCCACCTTTGCCCAAGAGCCTAACCTGTTTGACCAATAAAAGGCCAGCACACCTGGGCAGGGCATATGGGATAGGCATGGCTAAAGTTCCAGGGCTTGGGGAGACAGGGAGGATCTTGGGAGGAAGACAGCATAGGAGAGAGGAGAAGAGATGAAGGCTGTGCCAACATAGGTTAGGTGGAGGAGAAGCACACGGCCAATGTGGATGAAGAACATTAGCCAGTATTTGGGATTATGGATGTAAGGTAGCTTGATAGAAATATTGGAACCAGATGACATGGGATTAGGACAGGTATCCCATACCTGCCCCACTATGGGAACTAGTTTAGGGGATTAATATCTGCCCTGCCCCACGTTAACTAAGGCTATTTTAAAATACAACAAGTGTCTGTGTCTTGATTGTTTCCTAGAGGGTTAGAAAATACTGCCATAACAGTAATTATATGCCTAATAATAAGCATTATTAGACCATACTGGTAAATTAACTACAATAAGCAAGAGAGACATTGGAGCATCTGTATTGCCTTTGCTTACGTTGTCTCACTGAGTAATGTGTACCCTTTGGGGGTGGGGACGTAGTTCTTTTATCTCTGTATTCAGGGTACAAGCTGCCTGCTGCACCCCTCATGGGAGGAGAGCTCAGCTGGCACCTACAGAATGTTGGAAAAATCCAAAACTCTTCCAGATCAAGATTCTGGTTACCTTTGGCTTCTGCTGATGTGCTTCAGGTCCCTGGCCAGGTTGTGCCACCAAGGTCCATCATCTGCTGGGCCAGTAGAAGAAGGGAAAAGACACCATCAGCATCGAATATTAAGTTAGCAATAGAATCAGGCTGGAGACCATTTTCTCTGCTAAATCCAGTACCCCTTTTACACTGGGTTCTGAGAGGGCAGATCAATGAAGAATTTTGCTTTGTGGTTGATGGCACATCCTCCATCAAGCATGCATGTTCATCTTCAAGGAGCTGATCAATTCATCTCAAGACATCATTCTTCCAAAACAAAGCAGGGCTGATAAACAACAGTCCAATGGTGGCTTGGGGATGATGTGTCTCCTTTGTACAAATGAGGACAATTCTAGATATGTAAATGAAGAAGCCCATCATTCAGCAGCACAATTCATGTGTGTTCACAGACCTGGCAAGAAAAACACAGAGTGAAAAAGCAAACAGTCTCCCTGAATCCCAGGGCCCATGCACTTATCCATGGAAAAGGGATTCTGGGTATAAGGCGTTGCTTAGGAGGCCATGGCTGGATTGAGATTCTTGGGTTCTGCCCCATACAATGGCGTCTTAGACTGAAAGCTTTAGTTTGGGGCAAGGGACAGCTAAGTGGTGTTCAAGGCTCTCCACTAAGTTACTATGAGAATAGAAACTAGAATGTAACTTTCCTATTTTTACTTGCAACTGGGCTGGTTTAAAATGAGTAGAGAGTATCAGTGCATCCTCCACTTTGCCTAACTGCTTAGCTTCATATCTCTCTTAGTCAGCTTCTCCGTGGCCAGGCCTGAGTTCCAGCTGTAGTTCTGGCATTGCTGTACTATGGGGTCCGGGCCCACACCAGTTACTAGTTAATACAGTGGAGACAACTTTCCATGGTCATGTTTAAGGTTTAGTTTTAGAATCTTCATCTCCTGCTCAGGACTGACCATATTTCAGGAGGTTCTGGGGTGAGAATATGCCTTTGCTTTGGAAGAAACCTCATCTGGGATTAAGACAAAGTACCTGCCTCACTTTAGCAGGCATACCACCCAGCTTTCCTTCAGTTCCTCAGATACCTTACATTCCCAATACCACAGGGCCTTTGTGCCTGTATTCTCTTTACCCACAATACCTTGTTGTGCCTGGCTGCTTAGAGAACTCTTTTCCTACCTCCCTTCCTCTTTCCTTTTCTTGGAGGTAATAGTCTACAGGGAAAACCAAGGTCTCACCATATTCTCCACTTATACTGAGGAACAGAGGCTGGGGTAAGCAAAATATTGCTTCATAGCTTCAATCATTTGCAGCAAACAGGCCAACCAGTGGGCTGTGGCATCGGATACAGCACAATGAAGGCTGTCTTTCTTTAATTTTAAAAGTCCCAGAATATCTACTATTATTACCTCCAAGTCCCGTTCCCTTCAAGAGCATCAATATTTTTTTTTCCTTGCTGGAAATAAACATCACATTTAAATCCCCATTGTATCATAAAATATGTCTCTTGAGTCTACACCGATTTACCAAATGTATTACTGGCTTTTGTGTGTATCTTTTCTGTAAAGATCTCTCTTAATCCAATATTGCCCTGTCTTCATTAAGGCACCTCCTATAAAGACTGTCTCTGTGGAACACTCCTTAAAAGCCTTCAGTTTTATCTCCACTGTTAGCTGGAAAACTCCAAAAAATGTTGAATAGTGACAACTTCATGAGTCCTTACTATGTGCACTATAAGTTACATGGTGGCAAAATATGTGATGTAGAACACAAGCTGGTTGCTAAAAGAACAGTGCTTAAAATGAATTTTAACTGTCTCCCATTAAACAGTGGGGCAGTAACAGAGGTGACATGGAGGCTTCATGATGTCATAAATGCCAGGTTCTGCCTATCTCACTGATCTGCCATCTTGAGTCCTCACTCTTGTGCAAAATACTGTGTCATGACATTGCAGTCAGCCGTGAAAAGAATGAAGACTTTCCTTTAAGAAAGTTAGAAATGGCAGCACAGCTGTATACTTCCCAAGAGCCAAAACGTACTCATGGGACTGTGCCTACCTGCAAGGGAGGCTGGGAAATATAATCTTTAGTCCAAAAAGCATTATCTCAGAAATCGGACATTTTATTATCATAAGGAGAAGAAAGGGGGTATTTATTTGGACACTACAAGCAGCACATGCTACCACAATATGAGGCGATCCCTAAATGAGACCAGATTCCAAGACTTTTGGACCTATGATAAGAACAAGAAACAAGTTGAAACACACACACCATAAAAACACAAAATCAGAACCATAATATACAAGCAAAAGGCAAGTAAGACAAAAGAAAAAAAAGCCCATACAAGGCAATATGAGACAAAAAGTCTACAAAAATGCTATTGAGTTTGTTTTGTGTTGGTTACCTACTGTTGGGATTGGGGTCTGCCTTTAAGTGCGGTTTGTGTACCAGCGAGACTCCATTGGAGAAAACCAAATTTTCCTGCATGTAAATTGGAGGTAACTTTTTAGTAAGAGATCGGAGCTTGCTTACACTTCTCCTTTTTAGAGTTGGGCCTCTGCCTGGCCTGTGCAGACCCTGTGAAACTGCCACAGTCCCTGTGAGTTGATATGCACATCGTGTGTGTTTCTTGTATTTATGAAAAAAGGAGAGGGGGGATGATGGACAGATAATCATGGAGTTTGGTGGGTCATGAGGTAGGAAGGCTCTGGGAGGATTTGGAGGAGGTGACACTGTATAAAACAGTGTTGGTTTTGCTACATATATTTAAAATTAATAATAACAGAGTGTTTGAGAAAAAAGAAAGAAAGAAACAAGTTGAAAATCAAATTATCAGAGTAAAAGATAGCTTCATTCAAACCAGGGGTCTCTGCCTCTGTCATAACTTAATATGAAACAGCCACAAATACTTGCATTGTCCGGTCTGTGTGGCAGGGAAGATGACAGTCGTTGGATACAGATCTGGTTTCTCTCAAGCAAAGACGGGTTCTCCTGGAGGTTGGTCAGTCCTGGGCAGGAGGTGAAGGTAATAAAAATGAACCTTAAATGAGATGGTGGGAAGCTGTCTCCATCCTGTTAGTAAGCAGTTTGGTTCTGACTCCACAGTGCAGTAACACCAGATCTACTTCTGGTGAGGGAAGGCGGGGACACAGGCTTGGCCATGGAGAGACATTCTGAAAGAGACACAAAGCTAAACAGTTAGGAAAAGGATGCAGAGGAAAAACTGGTCCTGTCCACTCATGAGGGAATATTCTGCTTTATGTCTTTTTAAACCAGCCTCTAGTCACCAGTAAGAATTTGAAACCTATATTATAGTTGCTATCCTTGTGTGTGGGGTTAAGACAGAGCTCACATGACACATGCAGTGTCCTCTGGACTTCCCTCAGTCCTTAAATACGTTGCATCTTCTGCTATCCCTGGGCTTTTGCACACACCTTCTCTTTTCCTGTAGCATCTCCCTCTGCCACCTTTGCTTGCACTCTTCTTATCTTGGGATATCTTCCAGATCTACAGTAACCCTGCAAGTCTCCCTAATGCTTACTCCAGTAAGTTATTCCTAGACAAACTTTAAAAACACTATTTGCCTTTTTTCACTACTGTAACAAAACCCTCCAGGTCACACAACTGTACAAAGAACAGAAATTTATTTAGCTAACATTTTGGGATACTGAATGCCCAAAGAATATGGTACAGGGTCTGAAATGGGAATAAAGAAGTGGGCAGATGTGTCTTGCACCATGCTACCTACAGCAGAGAATGCCACAGTAAGGCACACATCTTTTATATCATTGCTTTGCAATTCTTTCCTCCTCATTCCACCACTGGGCCCTGTCCCATTTGGTGTGAGGGTGTCAGATCTTGGAGTTACAGACAGTTGTGAGCTGCCATGTGGGTGCTGGGAATTGAACCCGGGTCCTTTCGAAGAGCAGGCCAAGTGCTCTTAACCACTGAACCATCTCTCCAGCCCCCCCTTCTCCCCCTCTTATTTGCAGTGATGTCCTTGTGCATTTTTATCCAGGCAAGGAGTATGACATTATTGATTTGCCCTGCTCCACTCAACAACTCATCATATGCAAGATCTGGGATCTTTATGCCTTCAATAATTTCCTGTAGCCCAGAGAACTCTTTTGTATTTTTGCTTGGCACTTTGCAGTTCCATAAATTTTTTATGGACTCTGAGGTTAAGTTTTGTCCCCTGCTTCCACATTCATCAGGATCCTGGCTTGGGCTCTAAGAAAGTACATGACCTTTCTATACCCAGGCTTGTCCCACCCCACCCTGATATTTTAGAGAGGGAGGTAGAAATAAAGAGAAGGAAGGAAGGAGAGATAGACAACAGGAGAGAGACAGAATATTCTAGAATTGTTTATGTTTTATAGGTCTTACTGAAGAAGATAAAAAGAAATAGCCCAGAAAGCTTTCATGACACCTCTAAATTAACACAGCCAATAAGTGGGTAACTCTCTTTCCTCTGGGGCAGTCACTACTGATATTCACCAAAATGTTTTTCCTCTCCTGGGTACAAAGTAGAATTGCTCTTCTCTTTCTCCATAGAGTCACTTGAGTTTCTGTAGCCAAGAGGGAGTGGACTGCAGCATTTTCAGGTGGAAGCCTTTAAGAGCACCTGAGTGACAGAGTAATTATGTCACCCTCCAAAGGTAGAGGATCCCTCCACCTGTAACTGTGAAAGAGGACAATAACCCAAGAAAGTCATGGAAGATGAATGGGTAAATCTGTCACTTTCAGTACTGAGCTTTGGAGACAGCCAAGCCCGGTGGTTCACATCTGTAATAACAGCACTTGTGAGGCTGAGGCAGATGAATTGCAAGTTCAAGGCCACCTGTGGAGACCCTGAATACAATGAAGTGGAGTGAAACGAGACCACCCAACCACCACCACAAAGGAAGATTCGGAGCTATTTGTTACCATAGTATAGCCTAGCTCATCCTAATGGATACGGTCCAGTGCATCCACAAATGATGTGCACGTCTTGAGATCTTGGATGGATAACATAGAAGACTGGGACAAGCAGAGCTATTTTAACATCAGATTTTCTATCTATAGCTTTGTTTAGAACAAGAGTCAATAAAGGTTTTATACAAGGTTAATCCTAGTTTACTAGGAAAATTAATTTCAACCACGTCCTTAAGCTTCCTCTCAGGCTCAGGTCTCCACATCTTCCCATGAGCTGCTCTGTGCTTGATTTCACTCATCTTTTTCTTCTGTACATATTGTCATTTGCTCACTCACTCATTCACCATGGTGAACTTTATTCAGGTCGTGAGAGCCAATCAAAATATTTTCTGTCATAAGGCCGTTCTGATGCCCCTTTCCTCTAAAACAAATTTAGCTCCCCTTCTCTCTGTGCCAATGACAGGCTGGACTCCTTTGTTGGTGGAGCATCTGGTTTCTAGGCTTACACATTTGTCTTCTTCATGAGACTGTGCCATTCCTCAGTCCTTCATCTTAGCATCCCAAATCACAGGCGGTGTCTATTACATGTATGATGGATGTTGAGGTAATTGATGTTGATCCAATCTTGTTATTATTCCCTATTTTGCATCCAACATCCCAGAACTTAGATTTCCAAAATTTATTAAACTATTTTAAATAATTCCACATCTAACCTAGAAATTTTTTCAAAAAAGGTTATATTATTTCTTCCAAAATAAGGACCATGTTAATATATAATACTTGCAACTCTATTTTTAACAATAATTGTATTTTGGACTGCTCTTGTGTTTTATGTGTTTATATTACATCATCATTTCTTGTTAGATTTTTTTGTTTGAGACAGGGTCACCCTTTGTAGCCCTGCCTGCTGTAAAGCTTTTTATATAGCCCAAGCTATCCTCAGATTCCTCAGTGCTGGGATTAATAGGTATGAGCCACCATGCCTGTTTCATTTCACAATTTTCATGGCTGCATAAACTTCTGCTATATACATATATTATAAATAATTCATAACACTGCTCCTATATATGTTCTATTTTAACAAATAGTTTAAATATGTGGAGATTTCCCTTTCAGACAGATGTTCCTCTCTTATCATTTTTTCCCATAGGTTTTTGATTGGATCAAAGGATATGAGTCAGTTAAATGGTCAGATTCAGAGCTCTAGGGCCCCGATTGCATCTTTGGGTGAACTTTTAATATATAGACTTCTCTGGGAAGGTTGTGATAGAAGAGAAGCTATTTAACATCTCTGTGTTTATCTGGATCAGGATAAGGAGAGCCCATGGATATTCTAAGACCCATGAAGACTGCTTTATTGAGAGGAGCAGAGGCCGCTTAATGAGCCTGCCTCCTTGCAGGCCTTAGAGTGTGATTGTAGCCACTGGGAATGTCCTCTTTCTGCTTGCATTTCAAACATAATAAATTGTGCATGCCCTCATTAGCTCAGAGCCTGGAACATAACAAGATGCAGGCTGTCCAGCAAACTTTGTCATTCTTCCAACTACATCAGCACCATTGATCTGTCCAAGTCACCCCAAATCAGCTGAGCTTTCTGGTGGCCAGCTCTCTGCTCAGCTGCCTTTCTTCCCACACTTATGTTCAAGCATAAACCCAGATTTCTGTGTTGTGTTTCTCAACCACGGTTCATGTAATCCATATTTTTCCATTTTAGACATTTATAGTAAACTTTGACAGAAAACATTCTCTTTTCAAGTGGCCTTCTACTTTCAGTTCACAGTGAAAGTTAGGACAGCGAACACTCTCTGCAGGGATAATTCTTTCTTCATTTTTGGCAGCTAAACCTTATCCTCTGAGCTTCTCTTCACAGTCCTCTAATGCTCCTTTTAGTACTTTCTTTAAAAAGGGGATTATATCTAATATACATGCTACAACAAGATTATATTTCATGTACTGTTTTGGAACCTTCTTTCTTTAATTATAATGCCACTGGGCTCTTGCTCTTGACATGCCCCAGCTGCCTTGTCCTTGTGGGTGAGTCACTGAGTGCAGTGCAGATGGAAGGAGGGCAGGACCTCAAGGAGTGAGAGTGGACACTGGCCACAAAGACCACTCTCCTTATCTACCCTGAAGATGGGCTTTATATAATCTTAGATGATAAGTTTCTGGAAATGACAGCTTTCTTGGGAGTGTTTTCCTGTCTGGATTGTTGACAGGCTCATTTAGATGAACTCTGATGGGCATGGCTGATGGGCCACACTTGTACTTTATCAGAAGGCTTCCTATACAAACACTTTAGAAGAACTGTGATCCGGGAACCAGGTTTATAGAGATATCCATTTATGACCTTCAGGGCAGGGCAGGATATAAAGTCTCCCACCAGGGTTAGAGATAGGACCCAAGTCTGTTTCCTCTGACCAGTAATTACAGTCCTGTTGTCCCACCTCTTGTTTTATAAGCTGCTGATTAGGAGGTCAGGGTCCATCCTGAAGATCCTCTAACTCTGCTGACATCCATCAAGCTACTCAACAGTAAATTGAACTGTGAGATCTTTCTTGTCTTCAAGAGTGTACATGTGTATATCACTTGCAAGATAAATTTTAATGGCTGGGTAAAATCCTGTTGCATATAAGTATAAGAAATAGTTAGCCAATGTGCTATCACTAGACATCTAGGACCTTTTCAGTAGTTTGTTATTATTTTTAAAAGATACTTTAAATGGATTGTTGAGATGGTTCTGCAAGTAAAGACACTTGTTTTCAAGCCTCATAATTTGAGGTCAATGTTTGGGAGCTTGACAGTGCAGGTTATTAGTGCACTTTTGAACACATGCCTCACTCATGCCATAATAACAAATACAATAATAATACTTTGAGATCTTAAATGCTCAGCTTCTCTTCTCCAGGCAGAAATACTCCTCTAATTTTTTCATTTAAATCCACATTCTTGGAATCAGAATGTTGTAAAAAAAATCAAGATATTAATTTCATAAATTATTTTAGCTCATTAATCTCATAAAGCCGTCATTGCTTTAAATATTCTATGTAGTTATTACTACTATTATTACTATAATAAATCCATGAATCATTTAATTATGAAAAACAAGAGAATGTTTTCTGTCAAAGTTTACTATAAATGTCTAAAATGGAAAAATATGGATTACATGAACCGTGGTTGAGAAACACAACACAGAAATCTGGGTTTATGCTTGAACATAAGTGTGGGAAGAAAGGCAGCTGAGCAGAGAGCTGGCCACCAGAAAGCTCAGCTGATTTGGGGTGACTTGGACAGATCAATGGTGCTGATGTAGTTGGAAGAATGACAAAGTTTGCTGGACAGCCTGCATCTTGTTATGTTCCAGGCTCTGAGCTAATGAGGGCATGCACAATTTATTATGTTTGAAATGCAAGCAGAAAGAGGACATTCCCAGTGGCTACAATCACACTCTAAGGCCTGCAAGGAGGCAGGCTCATTAAGCGGCCTCTGCTCCTCTCAATAAAGCAGTCTTCATGGGTCTTAGAATATCCATGGGCTCTCCTTATCCTGATCCAGATAAACACAGAGATGTTAAATAGCTTCTCTTCTATCACAACCTTCCCAGAGAAGTCTATATATTAAAAGTTCACCCAAAGATGCAATCGGGGCCCTAGAGCTCTGAATCTGACCATTTAACTGACTCATATCCTTTGATCCAATCAAAAACCTATGGGAAAAAATGATAAGAGAGGAACATCTGTCTGAAAGGGAAATCTCCACATATTTAAACTATTTGTTAAAATAGAACATATATAGGAGCAGTGTTATGAATTATTTATAATATATGTATATAGCAGAAGTTTATGCAGCCATGAAAATTGTGAAATGAAACAGGCATGGTGGCTCATACCTATTAATCCCAGCACTGAGGAATCTGAGGATAGCTTGGGCTATATAAAAAGCTTTACAGCAGGCAGGGCTACAAAGGGTGACCCTGTCTCAAACAAAAAAATCTAACAAGAAATGATGATGTAATATAAACACATAAAACACAAGAGCAGTCCAAAATACAATTATTGTTAAAAATAGAGTTGCAAGTATTATATATTAACATGGTCCTTATTTTGGAAGAAATAATATAACCTTTTTTGAAAAAATTTCTAGGTTAGATGTGGAATTATTTAAAATAGTTTAATAAATTTTGGAAATCTAAGTTCTGGGATGTTGGATGCAAAATAGGGAATAATAACAAGATTGGATCAACATCAATTACCTCAACATCCATCATACATGTAATAGACACCGCCTGTGATTTGGGATGCTAAGATGAAGGACTGAGGAATGGCACAGTCTCATGAAGAAGACAAATGTGTAAGCCTAGAAACCAGATGCTCCACCAACAAAGGAGTCCAGCCTGTCATTGGCACAGAGAGAAGGGGAGCTAAATTTGTTTTAGAGGAAAGGGGCATCAGAACGGCCTTATGACAGAAAATATTTTGATTGGCTCTCACGACCTGAATAAAGTTCACCATGGTGAATGAGTGAGTGAGCAAATGACAATATGTACAGAAGAAAAAGATGAGTGAAATCAAGCACAGAGCAGCTCATGGGAAGATGTGGAGACCTGAGCCTGAGAGGAAGCTTAAGGACGTGGTTGAAATTAATTTTCCTAGTAAACTAGGATTAACCTTGTATAAAACCTTTATTGACTCTTGTTCTAAACAAAGCTATAGATAGAAAATCTGATGTTAAAATAGCTCTGCTTGTCCCAGTCTTCTATGTTATCCATCCAAGATCTCAAGACGTGCACATCATTTGTGGATGCACTGGACCGTATCCATTAGGATGAGCTAGGCTATACTATGGTAACAAATAGCTCCGAATCTTCCTTTGTGGTGGTGGTTGGGTGGTCTCGTTTCACTCCACTTCATTGTATTCAGGGTCTCCACAGGTGGCCTTGAACTTGCAATTCATCTGCCTCAGCCTCACAAGTGCTGTTATTACAGATGTGAACCACCGGGCTTGGCTGTCTCCAAAGCTCAGTACTGAAAGTGACAGATTTACCCATTCATCTTCCATGACTTTCTTGGGTTATTGTCCTCTTTCACAGTTACAGGTGGAGGGATCCTCTACCTTTGGAGGGTGACATAATTACTCTGTCACTCAGGTGCTCTTAAAGGCTTCCACCTGAAAATGCTGCAGTCCACTCCCTCTTGGCTACAGAAACTCAAGTGACTCTATGGAGAAAGAGAAGAGCAATTCTACTTTGTACCCAGGAGAGGAAAAACATTTTGGTGAATATCAGTAGTGACTGCCCCAGAGGAAAGAGAGTTACCCACTTATTGGCTGTGTTAATTTAGAGGTGTCATGAAAGCTTTCTGGGCTATTTCTTTTTATCTTCTTCAGTAAGACCTATAAAACATAAACAATTCTAGAATATTCTGTCTCTCTCCTGTTGTCTATCTCTCCTTCCTTCCTTCTCTTTATTTCTACCTCCCTCTCTAAAATATCAGGGTGGGGTGGGACAAGCCTGGGTATAGAAAGGTCATGTACTTTCTTAGAGCCCAAGCCAGGATCCTGATGAATGTGGAAGCAGGGGACAAAACTTAACCTCAGAGTCCATAAAAAATTTATGGAACTGCAAAGTGCCAAGCAAAAATACAAAAGAGTTCTCTGGGCTACAGGAAATTATTGAAGGCATAAAGATCCCAGATCTTGCATATGATGAGTTGTTGAGTGGAGCAGGGCAAATCAATAATGTCATACTCCTTGCCTGGATCAAAATGCACAAGGACATCACTGCAAATAAGAGGGGGAGAAGGGGGGGCTGGAGAGATGGTTCAGTGGTTAAGAGCACTTGGCCTGCTCTTCGAAAGGACCCGGGTTCAATTCCCAGCACCCACATGGCAGCTCACAACTGTCTGTAACTCCAAGATCTGACACCCTCACACCAAATGGGACAGGGCCCAGTGGTGGAATGAGGAGGAAAGAATTGCAAAGCAATAATATAAAAGATGTGTGCCTTACTGTGGCATTCTCTGCTGTAGGTAGCATGGTGCAAGACACATCTGCCCACTTCTTTATTCCCATTTCAGACCCTGTACCATATTCTTTGGGCATTCAGTATCCCAAAATGTTAGCTAAATAAATTTCTGTTCTTTGTACAGTTGTGTGACCTGGAGGGTTTTGTTACAGTAGTGAAAAAGGCAAATAGTGTTTTTAAAGTTTGTCTAGGAATAACTTACTGGAGTAAGCATTAGGGAGACTTGCAGGGTTACTGTAGATCTGGAAGATATCCCAAGATAAGAAGAGTGCAAGCAAAGGTGGCAGAGGGAGATGCTACAGGAAAAGAGAAGGTGTGTGCAAAAGCCCAGGGATAGCAGAAGATGCAACGTATTTAAGGACTGAGGGAAGTCCAGAGGACACTGCATGTGTCATGTGAGCTCTGTCTTAACCCCACACACAAGGATAGCAACTATAATATAGGTTTCAAATTCTTACTGGTGACTAGAGGCTGGTTTAAAAAGACATAAAGCAGAATATTCCCTCATGAGTGGACAGGACCAGTTTTTCCTCTGCATCCTTTTCCTAACTGTTTAGCTTTGTGTCTCTTTCAGAATGTCTCTCCATGGCCAAGCCTGTGTCCCCGCCTTCCCTCACCAGAAGTAGATCTGGTGTTACTGCACTGTGGAGTCAGAACCAAACTGCTTACTAACAGGATGGAGACAGCTTCCCACCATCTCATTTAAGGTTCATTTTTATTACCTTCACCTCCTGCCCAGGACTGACCAACCTCCAGGAGAACCCGTCTTTGCTTGAGAGAAACCAGATCTGTATCCAACGACTGTCATCTTCCCTGCCACACAGACCGGACAATGCAAGTATTTGTGGCTGTTTCATATTAAGTTATGACAGAGGCAGAGACCCCTGGTTTGAATGAAGCTATCTTTTACTCTGATAATTTGATTTTCAACTTGTTTCTTTCTTTCTTTTTTCTCAAACACTCTGTTATTATTAATTTTAAATATATGTAGCAAAACCAACACTGTTTTATACAGTGTCACCTCCTCCAAATCCTCCCAGAGCCTTCCTACCTCATGACCCACCAAACTCCATGATTATCTGTCCATCATCCCCCCTCTCCTTTTTTCATAAATACAAGAAACACACACGATGTGCATATCAACTCACAGGGACTGTGGCAGTTTCACAGGGTCTGCACAGGCCAGGCAGAGGCCCAACTCTAAAAAGGAGAAGTGTAAGCAAGCTCCGATCTCTTACTAAAAAGTTACCTCCAATTTACATGCAGGAAAATTTGGTTTTCTCCAATGGAGTCTCGCTGGTACACAAACCGCACTTAAAGGCAGACCCCAATCCCAACAGTAGGTAACCAACACAAAACAAACTCAATAGCATTTTTGTAGACTTTTTGTCTCATATTGCCTTGTATGGGCTTTTTTTTCTTTTGTCTTACTTGCCTTTTGCTTGTATATTATGGTTCTGATTTTGTGTTTTTATGGTGTGTGTGTTTCAACTTGTTTCTTGTTCTTATCATAGGTCCAAAAGTCTTGGAATCTGGTCTCATTTAGGGATCGCCTCATATTGTGGTAGCATGTGCTGCTTGTAGTGTCCAAATAAATACCCCCTTTCTTCTCCTTATGATAATAAAATGTCCGATTTCTGAGATAATGCTTTTTGGACTAAAGATTATATTTCCCAGCCTCCCTTGCAGGTAGGCACAGTCCCATGAGTACGTTTTGGCTCTTGGGAAGTATACAGCTGTGCTGCCATTTCTAACTTTCTTAAAGGAAAGTCTTCATTCTTTTCACGGCTGACTGCAATGTCATGACACAGTATTTTGCACAAGAGTGAGGACTCAAGATGGCAGATCAGTGAGATAGGCAGAACCTGGCATTTATGACATCATGAAGCCTCCATGTCACCTCTGTTACTGCCCCACTGTTTAATGGGAGACAGTTAAAATTCATTTTAAGCACTGTTCTTTTAGCAACCAGCTTGTGTTCTACATCACATATTTTGCCACCATGTAACTTATAGTGCACATAGTAAGGACTCATGAAGTTGTCACTATTCAACATTTTTTGGAGTTTTCCAGCTAACAGTGGAGATAAAACTGAAGGCTTTTAAGGAGTGTTCCACAGAGACAGTCTTTATAGGAGGTGCCTTAATGAAGACAGGGCAATATTGGATTAAGAGAGATCTTTACAGAAAAGATACACACAAAAGCCAGTAATACATTTGGTAAATCGGTGTAGACTCAAGAGACATATTTTATGATACAATGGGGATTTAAATGTGATGTTTATTTCCAGCAAGGAAAAAAAAATATTGATGCTCTTGAAGGGAACGGGACTTGGAGGTAATAATAGTAGATATTCTGGGACTTTTAAAATTAAAGAAAGACAGCCTTCATTGTGCTGTATCCGATGCCACAGCCCACTGGTTGGCCTGTTTGCTGCAAATGATTGAAGCTATGAAGCAATATTTTGCTTACCCCAGCCTCTGTTCCTCAGTATAAGTGGAGAATATGGTGAGACCTTGGTTTTCCCTGTAGACTATTACCTCCAAGAAAAGGAAAGAGGAAGGGAGGTAGGAAAAGAGTTCTCTAAGCAGCCAGGCACAACAAGGTATTGTGGGTAAAGAGAATACAGGCACAAAGGCCCTGTGGTATTGGGAATGTAAGGTATCTGAGGAACTGAAGGAAAGCTGGGTGGTATGCCTGCTAAAGTGAGGCAGGTACTTTGTCTTAATCCCAGATGAGGTTTCTTCCAAAGCAAAGGCATATTCTCACCCCAGAACCTCCTGAAATATGGTCAGTCCTGAGCAGGAGATGAAGATTCTAAAACTAAACCTTAAACATGACCATGGAAAGTTGTCTCCACTGTATTAACTAGTAACTGGTGTGGGCCCGGACCCCATAGTACAGCAATGCCAGAACTACAGCTGGAACTCAGGCCTGGCCACGGAGAAGCTGACTAAGAGAGATATGAAGCTAAGCAGTTAGGCAAAGTGGAGGATGCACTGATACTCTCTACTCATTTTAAACCAGCCCAGTTGCAAGTAAAAATAGGAAAGTTACATTCTAGTTTCTATTCTCATAGTAACTTAGTGGAGAGCCTTGAACACCACTTAGCTGTCCCTTGCCCCAAACTAAAGCTTTCAGTCTAAGACGCCATTGTATGGGGCAGAACCCAAGAATCTCAATCCAGCCATGGCCTCCTAAGCAACGCCTTATACCCAGAATCCCTTTTCCATGGATAAGTGCATGGGCCCTGGGATTCAGGGAGACTGTTTGCTTTTTC
The DNA here is from genome assembly GCF_903995435.1 of Acomys russatus. Classification (NCBI taxonomy): domain Eukaryota; kingdom Metazoa; phylum Chordata; class Mammalia; order Rodentia; family Muridae; genus Acomys; species Acomys russatus. The sequence goes on from NC_067141.1 coordinate 42,893, forward strand.
ACTCTGTGTTTTTCTTGCCAGGTCTGTGAACACACATGAATTGTGCTGCTGAATGATGGGCTTCTCATTTACATATCTAGAATTGTCCTCATTTGTACAAAGGAGACACATCATCCCCAAGCCACCATTGGACTGTTGTTTATCAGCCCTGCTTTGTTTTGGAAGAATGATGTCTTGAGATGAATTGATCAGCTCCTTGAAGATGAACATGCATGCTTGATGGAGGATGTGCCATCAACCACAAAGCAAAATTCTTCATTGATCTGCCCTCTCAGAACCCAGTGTAAAAGGGGTACTGGATTTAGCAGAGAAAATGGTCTCCAGCCTGATTCTATTGCTAACTTAATATTCGATGCTGATGGTGTCTTTTCCCTTCTTCTACTGGCCCAGCAGATGATGGACCTTGGTGGCACAACCTGGCCAGGGACCTGAAGCACATCAGCAGAAGCCAAAGGTAACCAGAATCTTGATCTGGAAGAGTTTTGGATTTTTCCAACATTCTGTAGGTGCCAGCTGAGCTCTCCTCCCATGAGGGGTGCAGCAGGCAGCTTGTACCCTGAATACAGAGATAAAAGAACTACGTCCCCACCCCCAAAGGGTACACATTACTCAGTGAGACAACGTAAGCAAAGGCAATACAGATGCTCCAATGTCTCTCTTGCTTATTGTAGTTAATTTACCAGTATGGTCTAATAATGCTTATTATTAGGCATATAATTACTGTTATGGCAGTATTTTCTAACCCTCTAGGAAACAATCAAGACACAGACACTTGTTGTATTTTAAAATAACCTTAGTTAACGTGGGGCAGGGCAGATATTAATCCCCTAAACTAGTTCCCATAGTGGGGCAGGTATGGGATACCTGTCCTAATCCCATGTCATCTGGTTCCAATATTTCTATCAAGCTACCTTACATCCATAATCCCAAATACTGGCTAATGTTCTTCATCCACATTGGCCGTGTGCTTCTCCTCCACCTAACCTATGTTGGCACAGCCTTCATCTCTTCTCCTCTCTCCTATGCTGTCTTCCTCCCAAGATCCTCCCTGTCTCCCCAAGCCCTGGAACTTTAGCCATGCCTATCCCATATGCCCTGCCCAGGTGTGCTGGCCTTTTATTGGTCAAACAGGTTAGGCTCTTGGGCAAAGGTGGGGCTGAGACAGCAAGTAGTAATTAGCATCAAAATACATCAGAACAACCTCCAACATCCATCTTTATCCCACCTATGAAGGGGCATTCTAGTTGCCCAGAAGCTCTGTGATTCTCATGCCATGCCTCCCTGCTGGTTCCTGTTCTCTACCCTTGAGCCTCTGGGCATGTTGCTTCCTTGTACAAGACCCTCTGCCTCCTAATTTGACATATCGGTTCATTTCTGGTCTGTTAGGAGATTTAGTTCTGATAATCTTCACCCCCATAAAGCCTTCTTCAATGCACCAGAACTAGGTTGGGGTCTGGTTTTGGTGCCCGATACCCCAGAATATTCTCAGTCCAATCCTCACTTTAAAGAACGGCAGCCTCCTGGTTCCTGTCTGGCTCTGACTCCTGACTCGAGACTTGTCAGAGTTGTGACTGCTCACTGCATGAAGAGTTAGGTTTTGAGGAATGGGCAGGAATAGATGAGAAGGCCAGAAATAGTGAGTGAGGGAGGATCCTATCTGAGGGAGTACACATGTGCTTCAGTGTGTGCAGGTGTGTATCAGTAAATATACTAGACTTTTATGGGCGTGTGGCAGGTAATAAGCAAGATACAGGATGAAGTTGTCAGACCCTTCAAGCCAATCTCCATCTGATCTTAGTATTTGAGAGGTTCAGACTCCCCACACAAAGGCCAAGTCACAGAATGCAGAAGGCCCCACAGCTACAAGCTTCTACACTCATTTCCCAAGAAGTCTCCTGTGCACCCACCTTCCAAAAGCTTTGTGTCCAGACATCCTTGGGACTTTTCCTTTAGAGATGAATTGACAAACTCTTCTGCAAAGGACCAGATTGTTTCCCACCTCCACCCCCAGTTCTGAAGCCATTACATTTTGCTAGTGACTACTAATGTTGTCTTTGTAATGAGAATGCTACTAGAGATGAGGTATGGACAAATGGATGTGGTTGGATCCCAATAAAACTTTATTGACAACACAAACATCAGCACTTTCTCCATTATACCCAATCTTATAGTAATGGGCTCCGTAAGATGGAGAATTCTGCAGGACTGGGTTTGACGACCAGAAAGCCTGATATGTGTGTGGTAGAGGACTCTCTTGTTCCCAGCCCACTTTTCCTCTTTATTAATCTTGACACCTCAGGTCATGGAATGGTTCTGTCTGTATTCAGGGTGGGAATTCCCAGCTCAGTTACAGGTGTGTTTTCCAGTGACTCTACCTCTCAGCAAGCTGACAGTGAAGACGAACTGTCATTTGAGGCTACCTGATCATGAGCTTCCAGTCTCCAAAACTGAGCTAATAGAATCCCTCTTCCTTTTGCATAAGCCAGCATCAGGAATTCTGTCAATACAACACACAGTAGATACACAGTCTTTTTCCCAGAGCAATATTGCCAAGACTCCTTACCCCTCAGCAACCCTTCCTCAGGGCTCAGAACCCCAGCCATGAGGGCCTGGTTCTCCTGTCTGCTCCCAACTGCCATCAGTCAATTCTCACAAGGGGTCAGTCATCAAGGCATTGCATGTCTCCAAGCCCATCACAACTGCAAGGCAGCCTCAGGTACCATTTTCTCAGCCAGAACCTCTATTACACCAAGTACATTCGAAACCATCTGCTCATCCAGCCGATCATTCTCTCAGTGTCTTTTTTCTTTGCAGAGGTGGGACCTCATCACAGGGACTGTTTATTCACTCCAATTGTTGAGACACTCTGCATGCAGTCCAAATTGTTTGTTTGGTGGTTTGTTCCTTCAAATTGGGTGTTGTTAAGTTAGGACTTCAAGGGTTGACTTTTAAAGGCACAATAATACCCTGCATCCAATACTGATTTCGTACTGCAAACTATTTCTAAGGACAGAGCTGCAGTGCACAGTTTATTTTGTCATGAAGAAGTGTGGCTGAGAGAGGCCATCCCTCAGGCTCCCACCTGGAGGTCAACCCCTTAGTAAGTGAAGGTTTTATAATCAGAGCTAAGTGGAGCATTGGGAGCAATCACAATGTCTTCTTTAAATGATACCCAAGGCCACGCAGAGGCTGGGGTCCTTTGATATAAACAAGACTTGAAATCAGAAGTCAGGATTTCTCAAGATAAACTTGCCAAGATCTGAGCTGATGGGTGCAGGGGTCCAGGCTTCAGGACTTCCTCTTTTGGAGATGGTGACACAGAGACAGGACCCTTGGCAGAGGCTAGGAAGCCCTCTTCCACCCTACGAATGAGTCTACTGGCTGCCAGCCCTTCACCTTTGGTCAGTGCCTTTCAGTCAACAAAGATGTGTCCCTCCTTCTCACACTGTGTTGCCACGATCAGTTTTATGAAGCACACCTCACTCAAACCTTTCTTCAAGAAGAAACTTCTTCAGAGTCATTGGGTGAAAGTCAGGCTCAGTTGACAGTTTGAAGGCCGGACATTTTCACTGTCTCCCCATAGACAAGGCATCACAAAGCCACAAACAGATTTCAAACACAGCCATAGTGAACTGGCCATGCACTTAGGACTTAGAGATGAGCTTGGTGCTCAGAGTTTTATCCACATTTTCCTTTACCAGTTTGGAATATTTTCTTACCTCACTGGGAGGTAAGAAAATCCAACTAAGGATGTAAAATCTCTCATATAGTGCCAGGCAGTGGTGGCATATGACTATAATCCCAGCACTTGGGAGGCCAAGGCAGGTGAATCTCTGAGTTTGAAGCTAGCCTGGTCTACAGAGTGAGTTCCAGGACAGCCAGACCTGCGTAGAAAAACCTTGTCTTGAAAAAACAAACAAACAAACAATGACCCAAAAATTCTGTCATATACTTATCATATAACTTAGCAATTTCACTCCAAAGATCTCAGAACCTATATTCTCACCAATAAGTATATATGAAAACATCTAAGTAGCCCCAAATTGGAGATAATACAAATATCTATTAATTTATGAATGGACAGACAAGTTGTAGTATGTCCATATAATGGACTACTATCCAGCAAGGAGAAGGAACAATGGCTGCTAAAGCATGTAATAACATGGATGTACCTACAAATAGCATGACAGACAATATAGAAAAGACAGTATGATCACTTTTAAACTAAAACATTTAAGTGCAAATGTTACTGTCAGGAATCTGATCAGAGGTCACTAGGGACTAGTGCCATGAGCAGGATGCACACCAGCTCAGAGAGAATGTCAGGAGGGAGAAATGTGGGACTTGACAGAATTTTTAAACTGGACCATGGTGATGTTTGTACTGCTTTAAAAGTTGCTAAAACTAAAAACATGTTTACATGTTTTATGGCATGATAATTATACTTCAGCAAAGAAACAAGAGAGCTGAAATTGATCCTCTTGACTTCCTTCCCCTCCTCCCTCCTCCCCTCCCCTTTCTTTTTCTTCCCTTCCTTCTTCTTGCATCCCCTTTTCAAATGCTCTCCAAACGTTTGCTAAACCACTCATAGTCCTAATGCTACATTGGGTGTTGTAGCTCTTCATTTTCCACCCAGAAAATGCTTCTACTTTTCTATTTGTGTTATTTAACGGTTTATTCTGGGTGAGGCATGCATGGCACAGCACACATGCAGATCAGTACTTGAATGAAGATGGGGAACCATCAGTGATGTGGTAGAAGAGGAGACAGAGGGTCTGGTTAGACAGAGCTCCATGATGAAGCCTTATGTTATTCTCTTGAGGAGTGGCAAGGACAGTGTGGCTAGAGAAGCAGTAACAAGGGGAAAGCCAGAGAGTCAGGGGCATGTCTCTAGGGCCTCTTTCATCTAGCAAGGATTTGGCATTCTAGTTAGGAAAGGAAAGAGGGCTGGAAAGATACACAAGGGTGTGAGTGCTTGCTGTGCAAGCATGAGGACTTGAGTTCAAATACCCACACCCATGTTAAAAGATGGGCATGGTCACACACACAGCTATAACTCCAGTGCTGGAAGGACATGAGGACAAAAGGATTGGAGGAACTCTTTGGCCAAGCTGCTCCATACAAGCTGGGTACAAGGCCTCTCACAGGTCTCCAGTCAAAGTTCAGATGGCATTTTTACCAAAAAGTGCTTTCTAACTTGACTGTGGGGTTAATCCCATCATCTGCTCTTTGATGTCCCTTTGCTGTTTTTGTTCAGAACACTTAAGCTTGTGACCACAAATCCATCTGTGTGGTAGTTGGGTTAATGTCCTAGCCTGTCCATGATGTCTCCATGCCCCACCTCACCCCATCACACACACACACACACACACACACACACACACACACACACACACACACACACACATTAAGCTGTGAGCTTTGCCATGGCAAAAACTCATATATTTTTGTTTCAAGAATTTCTTTGGACTCACGAATAAGTTTGGCATAAGGTATGAACTCAACCATTTGTCTGATCTGTCACGCAATTGAAAAATTAGTCAGTTCATTAATTCACTCATTAAAGGTCATGGTTTCCATTGAGAAGTCCACAGGGTGAGAAGAGAGACTTGGGGCCAGGGCTTCAATCCAGAACTCCCAAATTTAAGTGTGAAGTGACTCTGTGTCCTTTCTTCTGCCTAAGCAGTGTAAACCAGGTGGCATTCTGTGCCATAATATATCTGTTGGCTTTTATCTAATTGTCATGTTTTCTATTGCTCATTGGCACAGTAATTTAACTTTTTTCTTCCTAAAATATCTTCTGATAAATTGACTTTCCAGGAAGACACATCATTCTTATTCTGTCCCTTTGCCCCTTCCTGCTGCACTCTCTGATTTGGTCCTTGGAAGACTTTAAATTGTTTCGGGGGAGGAGTTGTTATATGTGCATATATATCCACATCAGAGGGTCCCTCACTGGCCTGCAGCTTTCTCAGTAGGCATGGGTAGCTGGCCAGTAAGCACCAGGATCTGCCTGTCTCCACCTCCCCAGCGAAGAGATTATAAGTGTGTGCCATCCAGCGCACCTGGTATTCTAATGTGGGCTTTGGGGATCACACTGAGCTCCTTGTGCTAATGCAGAAAACATTTTACAGACTGGGTTTTCCTCCCAACTCTAAGCCTTTAATTCTTTTGGCAGATTTCATAGCATGCCATGCCAACACACTCAGGAAGACCTTGGTCTTGGCTGATTCTTTGGATCTCCACCACCTCACTTGTTTTTCTGTTCTATGCACACCTTTCCCTGTGCTCACATAGTTTCTTAATTGTGCTCCCCAAATGCCTATAATGCCAAAAGCAACTGAACTCAAGGTTGAACAAGATCCTCAAAATGTGAATGCATACTGTATATACAGGGCTTATCAAAACATATTTTGTTTTCTGGTTGCCCCAAGATGTATAATTTCTAGAAAATTCCCAGGCAATGCTAATACTGCAGGTACAGGGACCCTTCTCTGAGATCATTCATGTCACTTTGACTCTGAATGTGTAGCCAGTGTATCTAATGGGCTGAGAAGAAAGCAGATGTGCATGTGCAGGCCTCTGCCCAACCAAACAAAGCACAATCTCCAGATAGGAGGCTCATGTGTTTCTCTGGTAATTCTGATGCTTTAAAGCCCAGGGAGGCTGTGGCTTATCCAAGATTAATGTCTTAGCATCATTTTCTGTTACTGTGATAAAGTATTCTAACAAAAGTAACTTCAGGGGAAAAAGGGTTCATTTTGGCTCACAATTCTGGACACAGTCCACCAGAGGGGGAAAGTTAAAGAGCAGAAACTTGAAGCAACTGGTTACCTAAAGTCCATAGTCAGAAAACAGTACCAGAAAATGTGTGCATGCTGCTTCTCAGTTCCTATACAGTTCAGGATCCCCTGCCTAGGGAATGGTGCCACCCACAGTACACAGATCTTCCCACATTGGTTACCATAATTAAGATAATCCCTCACAGATGTTCTCAGAGACCCTTCTCCCAGGTAGTTCTAGATTGTGTCCAGTTGAGGAATTAAAACGAATCATTATGGGTACATAGCAAGGCCAGTCAGACCCTCCACAATGGTGCTTCCAACACCTGACATGTCTTCTATACATTATCATACCTATTCCTCGGTTTACAGGGGAAGAAGCAGACACTGGGAGGTAAAGACTCTTGCCTGAGGATACAAAGTTAGAACAAATCCCAAGGAATGTTTGTCCATGGGTGCTACCCTCCCTGGAGACAGGTTCTATCACACCTCCCTCTTCCCAAAGCTCTGAGATCACTGCTGAAGGGGGCATGGAAAGCCTCTAAGAACCAGAGACAGAGGGTGGCTACATGGAAACAGTGTTTTCTAGACACAACAGGGCAGTGGCACATATGAACTCACAATGATTTTGACGGTATGCACAAGGTCTGAGCAAGCTCAAACAAGAGAAAATTCAGCATGGAGCGAGGCAGGGGCTGAGGGTGGGCATGGGGTCCCACTCCTAGCTGAGGATCTATGGTAATTAGGAGCTTCAGGGAAAAGGTAAGGTAATTTTCTTGAAGAGTACAGGCCCCAGTAGGTCTAACACACCTAAAAATATATTAAGCAGCACTAATGGGGCTTTATGGGTTAAAAGACAAATGACACAAAGTCGAGTGAGTATAAAATAAGGTGGATCTGGGAGAGGATGGGAAGAGGATGAAAATGTTCAGAATACAATGTATAAGAGTCTGAAAAAAACCCAATAGATATATTTAAGAAAAGACACCCCAGGACAGGAAAGTAAAATACTCACCTTTGCGTTCTAGGTCCTTTATCTGTCACAGCTTAGAGAGCTGAAGACCTTGGGAGGCTCAGGTAGTTTTCCACCCCAGTATTCCTTATCTGTAAAACAGGCTGATGTCATCTCACTCATGGATAGGACACACTCTGGTCTTTCCCAATGCCAGACTACCACCACTTCTTTGCAGTCTGTTCTCCCTGGCCTCAGTGGTGTGTGTTAGAATGCCTGGGAGCCTATTCCCTACCTGAAAAACATGGAATCTTAGTAGAAACATCATGAAGCCTTTCAAATGCCAGGATTGTCATTAGCCCTTTCTTGTTCACATATCATGTGATTTTCCCTATAGTCATCCAAGAAGGAAGTCCCTTCTGTATTCTTTTTAATTTAATTTCATTATTTTATTTTATTTTTTGAGGATGACGTCAATACATGGGGTTTAAACAGCTAGCAAGAGGCTGAGTCTGGAGCCAGTCTCAGGATGGCTTCTAATTCAGTTTCAAAGTAAAAACAAACCTCGTTACTTTTAAAAAATCTCTATGCTGTATCCAGGACCGAGGAGCTGAATGAGTAGGTAAGAGAACTTTCTGTACAAGCATGAGGATATGAGTTCAAATCCCCAGCACCCATGTGAAAGCTGCCATGATTTTGTGTGCATTGAGGGAGAAACAGAGACAGGAAGGTCACTGGCCAGCCAGCCTAGCTAAACAGCAAGTTTTCATCTGGTTTAGTGAGACTTCTTGCCCTGAGAAAATAAGGTAGTTGACAGAGGAAGAAAGCAGACATCTTCCCCTGGCCTCGACATACTTAATTACCTGCACATTCATCAACCTGCACAACACACACACACACACACACACACACACACACACACACACACACACACACACCACATGTACACCTGCAGCACACATACTAAATTTATCAGCAAGTTAAATCTATATTCATTTTCAAGCAAAAGCAGACAGCAGAGGTCTGATTCCATGGTGCTGTTAGCAGAACTCACTGACTTCTTGGTGCAGCACTGACCTCCAAGTTCCCTTCTCGCTCCTCTCAGGGCCAGTGCCCACCCACAGCTTCCTGCACATATCTCCAGGCTGGCAGCAATTTCACCCTTCCTAGGACCTCTGGCACCTGTGTGCTCATTCTGGCTGAAGAGCCTTCTCTCTGCCCAGTCTGTTGGCTTCCTGTGTTGCTGGGGGATTTTCTCCTTACTGACCACAGACTTTGTAGGAAGTTGGAAGCAACTGATGGGCTTTGTCCCTTGTTCCTCAGGTGGGACTGTAGGAGGAAGTCTGTGGCCTTGAACTAGAGAATGAAGAGGCTTGCTTAAAACTGATGGTGACATGCTCTCCAGGAACTGCTGGGGAACACAAACTAGATAATACTAGTAAAGTACCTAGTACCCAGTGGGACTCAAGTCTTTCTCTCATCTCTTCATGCTTACAAAAATCTTTCCCAGGTAAAGGCAGTTCACTCAGGTGTGACTGGTGACAACTTCCATTACTTACATAATGAGATCTTCCTTTAAATATATTCTTATTTTTAACACATGCAATGCCCATGGTAACTCCCATATTAATATTCTTTTAAGACATACTTTGCATAGGAAGAAATTATAAAGACCCATAACTTATGCTTGCTATGGTAATTCATGCCTGTAATCCAAGCACTAAGGAGACAGAGGCAGGGGGATAACCATGGATTTCAGTCCATAGCAAGTTCAAGGACAATCAGGGCCACAAACTAAAGCCATTCTCAAAATGTCAAAACCAAACCAAACCAAATCAAAGCAAGGTTCAAACACAAACAAATAAAGTCCAATGACATGCCTGGGTTAAAGAAAAGAGCACTCACATTCCCTTCCCCAAACCTCCAGCCTGCCGGGCAGTCACCTGTATAAAATATCAACATGCTGTCCTGCCTTACAGTACTTGTGTTTTATTAGCTCAAAGAAATGACCAGTGAGCGGAGGTTTGGTTGTTGAGGCAGGGAGGGACTTCATGTCTCCTGAGGCTGATGGACAACATCCTCACTATGACCCAAAGTGTTCCCCTCCATCCAGAGGAAGCCTTTTTGCTGCACTTCTCTACTTCCATATGGAGGATTCCTGGAAGTTGGTTGGCCACTCCCCCAATTTCTGGGTCACTTTTACCCCAGCACATCTTGCAGGCAGAACAAATTGTAGGTTGAAGACTTTTTGGTTGGGTTGGTGTTCCAATCCCTCCACTGGAACTCTTGCCTTGTTACAGGAGATGGCTGGTTCAGGCTCTGTATACCTCATTACTAGGAGACTTGGCTACGGTCACACTCATAGATTCTTGGGAATTTCATTGCCCTAGGTTTCTACCTTGCCCCAAAAGTGCCCTGAAATTCCAGTTGTCTCTCCCAGTACTCTCTCTTTTTATCATCCTCCATGTGGTCCTTCCTGCAGTCCACTCACAAAGTCTCTTCTATTTCCCCTTCACTAAAAAATTCATGCACCCCTGCCCCAACCCCTCCTTGTTACTTGATGGATGGTAGCATGATCATCCTTTACTTTTTAGCTAAGGACCTCACCCCTGACACTGCCTGGAGGTCCAGGAACCAGAGGCTGATAGCCCAGAGACCTAGGGTAAAACCAAACACACACACAGTGATGTGGGGGTTCCTAATGATATTCTGCTAAATTCATAGACAGGAACCTCATATCATCATCATCAGAGAGGCTCCATCCAGCAACTGATGGAAACAAATGCAGAGACCCATAGCCAAAACTATGGAGAATGGAGAAGGGTCAAGGATACCACAAGAAAACCCACAGAGTCAATTATTCTGGGCTCATAAGGGTCCACAAAAACTGACAAACAGAAAGCCTGTATAGGTTGGCTTAGGTCCTCTGCATTTATGTTATGGTTATGTAGCTTTTTGTTTGTTTGTTTGTTTGGGGTTTGTTTGTTTGTTCATTTGTTTGTTTGTTTTGCAGAACTCTTTACAGTGAGATCTGGGGCTGTCTCTGATGCTTTTTTGCTTTTTAGAACCTTCTCTCCTACTGAGTTGCCTTACCCAGCCTTAATATGAGGGGAGGTACCTAGTTTTATTGCAATTTGACATGGCAATGTTTGGTTGCTTGTCCCAAGGAGGACTGCCCTTTTCTGAAGGGAAGGAGGAGTGGGTGGAGGGGTGGGTGTGGGAGACTGGGAGGGGAGGAAGAAGGGAAAAACTGGTAAAGATGTAATATATGAGAGGACTAAATTAAAACGTTTTAAAAGAGACAGAAGAGAGGTGATGCTTGGCTCCTATGATAGCAGCCTGGAGGAGGTTCCCAACCCTCGGGGTCTGAGGAACTGTTCACCATCCCATCTCACTCAAGCCAAAGGGCCAGGAAGCAGAAAGATCCAGTCTCAGACTTCTTGATTCTGGAGATAGGGTTGTAGTGCCTTAGGCAAGGGCTACAGATGACCCAGACTGTGGCTACAGAGGGCTCTAGGAATAACGGTTTCCACTCCTCCGTGCTCACAATCTCCACTTCAGGGAGAGAGAAGAGGGAGGGAGTTGTCGGTGACTGAGCTCTCCAACCAAAGCATCAATCTACCTCTTGATGTTGTCATAGCAACAGCTCTTCCACATAGGGAACTATCAGATGGCCACCACTGGGATCTCTTTACCCCCTAGCTCCCTACCCCTATAATCCCGGATACCTGTCTTTCTGCTCCTGACAGATGTCCTATACCATCCACTGTCCCCTTCTCCACCACTCCTCCTGCTTTTCAGTCTTTTCCTTCTGCTCATTTCCTCCTTCACTCTGCCAGTCACCACTCTTCTAGGCTATCAGGCCCCAGGCCTGTGTGGCAGCAGCATACTGGCCTCAGAGATTCAGGGGATGGGGTGGATGGAATCTCCATCTGAACCTGGCTACTCAAGTCATGCTGTTTTACTTCTTTACAGCAAATCCATTTATTCCTTAACCTTAGGCCAAAGTCCCCTGGAGAGAGAGGGCACAATGTCACTGAACCAAGTTGTCAGAAAAGAAGCTGGAGACAGGGGAGCTCACATCCTAAAGTCACATGGCCTGGATCCTACTCTCTGAGATGCCACTCACTAGGTCAGTATTACCCTGCAAGCAAAGATTTCTGGGAAGATTCTTCAGTTAAAATGGAAAATACAAAAACAGTACACACTTTTCTAGGTTGTGATGTGTGCAAAATAAGATGAGCTAGGAACTGGTATCTCATGTGCATAATTCAGTCTTATGATGTGGCCACATGATTATCTCCAATTACAGACAAGGAAAGAGTGGTGTTCTTTGGGCATTTTTTTTTAATCACAGGAGGAGAACTATGGGGAGTTCTTGGACTTTAGCTCTATAGTTTCTTATTTTAGGACAATCGTAGTATGTCTGGCACACAGTAGGTCAATATATATCATACCCTTTACTGATGGTCAGTTAGTTAAATTATTACCATATGTCTAATTTTCTTCAGTGATTGGAATCATAATGATAAATCATACATCATTCCTTGCTCTTGAAAATCATAAAATTTAAATATCTCTCTCTGTCTCTCTGTGTCTCTGTCTCTGTGTCTCTCTCTCTGTCTCTCTGTCTCTCTGTCTCTGTCTCTCTGTCTCTCTGTCTCTCTGTCTCTGTCTCTCTCTGTCTCTCTCTGTCTCTCTCTGTCTCTCTCTCTCTCTCTCTCTCTCTCTCTCTCTCTCTCTCTCTCTCTCTGTATTTCCCTGCCTCCCTCCCCATTTCTCTTTCTCCAAGGTGAAAAGACAATCAGAAACATCATCAGAGAAGGTGATGGTAGATGGGTATATGGGCAGTCACAGGTGGCATGTGACACCTAGGGGGGGTGGAAATAGATGTAAAGGCAGGTAATATTATCTGCTCAGTGACACTTAGTCCAAGAGGAGGCAGTGGTCAGTTCTGTTAGAAAGAATTCACAAAGGGCTTTGTGAAGTTATCAAGCCTTCTGCAGAGACAAAAAGGGACAACTGATGGGAGAGGCATGTCATGTTAGGGAAAGATAGAAAATATAGATCTAGAAGAGAAATGTTAGACAGACCTGTGTGTGTGTGTGTGTGTGTGTGTGTGTGTATACATGTGTCCCTGCTGTGGCTTTAAGTCAAAAGCTGTCTGTCCTGGCTCCACATTACAAAGGTCTCCAGAGATTTCTCTTTGATCTGTTTTAATATGAGTGCAGGGTTGCATCCCTAGAGATTCTTACTTACTTGGTCAAGTGGCCCAGCCATTGGTATGTTTTATAAAGTCCTTGGTGATGCTCATATGGATCCCACATAATGCTCTGGGTTAGGTGTTTTAGTAGCTGCCAAGAGCCGCCCTGTTCAGGGAGCTCACTAGGCATGTGGGCTGTCTAGGAGGTGATCTGGTGTTTGCAAGGTCTTATACCACGATGTACCCCAAAACTGCTTCCAGCCTCTGACATGCTGTCAGGAGCCATTGATTTCAGAAAGTCCAGGAGGCATGAGAGATCTCTGGAGGTGATCCAATATTTGCAAGGTCTGTATTGTGATGGACCCCAGAACTGCTTCCAACCTCTGACTACCCTGTCAATTGTGCACTACTGCATCTCTCTGAAATCTGGCGTTAGAGCCGGGCATGGTGGCGCATGCCTTTAATCCCAGCACCCAGGGAGGCAGAGGCAGGTGAATCACTGTGAGTCTAAGGCCAGCTTGGTCTACAAAGTGAGTCCAGGACAGCCAGGACTACATTCATGGCCAGCCCGGTCTACAAAGCGAGTCCAGGATAGCCAAGATTACACAGAGAAACCCTGTCTTGAAAAACCAAAAGTATTGAAGATGTACCTTTTGTTATCCAGATGAATTGATCCCTGATTATGGAATTGCTGATTTGGCTCAAATAGTTTTAAAAGTTAAAGTTAGTTTATGGCTACAATAAATACCTTTGTGGACCTCCAGATGCCTCACTAGGATAGCCTACCAGCAGATTTGTGGCTTCAGATTAAGCCTCCACTGCAGATGGCACCATGAATCCTGGTATTTGGCATAAATATAGCCAATTTTGTTTAAACTCCATGTGAACCTATGTGGAATGAGGTTACCTAGAGATGTCTGAATTTACTCTGATTCTTAGAATGAAAGACAGACAAAATTATTGTCCTGAGCTCATATGAACTAAGAGATAGCTGGATAATGTATAGTCAGGTCCGTCCTAACTGATAGGTTGTATACTCTTGTGAGTTTCAGACCCTGTTAACCTTAGACCCTGCCAACCTTCGTCATTTTGAACTCACCATGAACTTACGTAATGGATACATAGATAAGAAATGTTTAGATTTAAAGCATGGAACCTGTTGTATTTTAGAATTCATCTGCTTTTGTGATTAATTTTACTCTTCTGACTATGAGGTAATTCCCTTTTCTCAGAGGTATAAATATGGGCTACACTAAATGTGAGCAGGAGAACAAAGGAGAAAAGGAAGGAGAATGAGAGAAAAATGAAGGAGAACAAAGGAGAAAAGGAAGGAGAACAAGAGAGAAATGAAGGAGAACAAAGGAGAACGAGAGAGAAATGAAGGAGAACAGAGGAGAAAAGATTGAGCAGCTTACTTCAACTGAAGTTAAGACGCCTGACTTCATCCACGTTTTCTCCTGGTCCTCTTCTCTTGAACGTATGTGTGTGAGTGGTTTATTTTCTATCTCTCTCTCTTACTTCTTATGTCTCTGTAGATTAGCAAATAAGTTAGCAGACTCAGGGGCATCAGCCTTCTACGGCTAATAAGCCTAAGTTTACAGCAGCTTATTGGAAATCTCCATAAAGAGGCCTATCTACAGATCAAAGAGCCTCCTTTTACGACCCCGTGCAGTTTCTAGCCAGAAGCCGCTTTTACAGCCTCAGCCATAGGAAAAAAGGTGGTCAGTTTAAGTTCTCCTCAGCTGCAGTACAGCCAGTCCCTAGAGAAGAAACCTTGGGCGCTTTTCCCTTTCCTTCCTTTTTCTTCTTTCAATCCTGATCAGTTGCCTGAGCCATCAGCTTTGGTCACCCAAGAGATAAAGTAAACTAGAAGGGCATCCACAATCCAATATCAGAGAAACTACCCTAGACCCTCTCCAGAGCACCAGCCGGGCATTAACAAGTATCACTAACTCACTTCATCTCCATGACAACTCAATGCCGAGGCTCAGACTTACAAATCACATGACAAGAAGTTGTAATGTTGAAGCAAGATCTCTCTCTCTCTCTCTCTCTCTCTCTCTCTCTCTCTCTCTCTCTCTCACACACACACACACACACACACACACACACACACACACTCTCTCTCTCTCTCTCTCTGTATATACATGTTTCTCTCTGTGTGGATGTACATATGCATGGATGTCTGCATGAATATCTATTCAAACCAAGGTAGCAAAGAAGTAATTAAGGAGAAAACAGAAAGAGCAGAGAGGGTTGTGTATGAATAGGCTGCTTACAGGTGACATGCACCATCCCAGGAAAGGGGCAGTGAACATGGAGAACGTCTTTTCAAATGCTAACTGTGCCAATAAAAATATTACTGACTATAGCAAATATGGATCAAGTTGAATGCATATAATAGAAAATCCAAATGGCATTGGCTTGTTGAAAATGTTTTTCGGGGGTGGTGGCATAAAATGCAGATTTGGGTGGCACAGAGCTGGGTGATGCAGAAGTGATAGTAGTTTTCTGATGTCATTGGTATTCCAGATTCTGAATTTGGCATCCTACTCTCTCTAACATCCACCATTGGCTTCTGTCATTCCCATTGCTTCAGGGGCACAGAACGGCCACCACATCTTTGGTCCTCAGGCTTGTATTCCAGAAGCATGAAAGGAAGGGGTGCAAAGAGCCTGCTTCCAAAGTCAGAGTATTTCTGAAGGAGACAGCCCAGAAGCTGCGTTAGACAACCCCACTCTAGTCAGAGCTTAGTCATACATCCGCCCTGCAAAGGACAAGGAAATGAGGTTTTGTTCGTTTAATTTTTCTTTATTTTAGTGTTTAAAGTATTTCATTTTTATGGCAATGCCTTGTGGTGCCCATGGGCATCAAGTCCCTTGAATTTAGAGTTACACACGGTTGTGAGCTCCTAAGTCTAGGTGTTGAGAACTGAACTTGGATACTCTAAAAGAACATCAGGTACTTTTTAACCACTGAGCCATCTATCCAGCCCATTAGTTTATTTTTTAAACCTGGACCTATCACCACCACCAACAAAATATGGGTCCTGCTTTTAAGGATAAGGAAGAGAGTGGTAGCCAGGAGGCATTCAGGGGCCAGAGGCAGGCAAATATTTTGAATTAGAGAGCAGCCTGGTCTGCAGAGCCAAGTGAGGGCTAGGACAAACAAAGACACACAGAGAAACTCTGTCTCTCTCTCTCTCTCAAGAGAGAGAGAAACAGAGAGAGAGAGAGAGAGAGAGAGAGAGAGAGAGAGAGAGAGACAGAGAGAGAGAGACAGACAGACAGACAGACAGACAGACAGACAGACAGAGAGACAGAGAGACAGAGAGAGGTGATTGATCAAGTAATCAGTTGTCTCTTCTACTCTCAAAAGTTATCTCTCCAAATAGAAAATAAATTGAATGCATTGATCCAAGACACCATCTCCAACTCACAGATTATTGGGCTTCATGATTCTGTACCTGAAGAACATGAAGATGTTTGTTCAGTCATTCATCCAAGCACTTGGCAAAATGTGAGTACGAAACATCTTCTAAGTATCAAAGATACACTGATGAGCAAGACAGACATGCCCTGCTCTCTTGCCCTCTTGAAGCTTATGGATCAGCCAAGAAGATAACAAATAATGTAACAAATGTTCAATCAGGAGGAATAATGAGTGTGGATGATGTACAGATGGGCTATGAAGAAAATGCAAAGTACTAACTTAGATAGAAGTGGAAGGAAGAGGCTTCCCGAAGAATTTACTTCTTTTGAAAATAAAGTACAGGCGGGATTCCAAGATGGCGTCGACCAGTATGCACCATAGCTGATCTACTCCGAGGAGACAAGGGGCGTGAATGGAGCCACAGACTGCTGGATTTTGAGAACTGTAGGTGAGTGGGGCCCCAAACTCCGCAGACCAACAGTGGGTCTAACCCCGGGACAAGCAACAGCCCGGAGGTGCTAAACACACTCCCCAAACTCTGAAACGGAATCCACAACCAAGCTGCAGATGGCACATAAAACCCAAACTCGCCATTTGGGGAGGGGATTTTCTGGAGCCCCCAACCTGAGGAGTCTCAGCAAATAGGATGAAACTACCATTGAACCTCTCCATCCACACCACGCCAAACTGCAGAGGTCACCAGCCTAGCCTGAGTGGAAACACAGGTGGTGGGACTCATCAAAAACAGCTAGAGCTGGCGTGTAGCTCACGGTCCGCGTCCTGGGCCCAATCTGAACCCAGACACAAAGGATTGACCCTGCAAACAGGGACAGTTAGAAACCAGCATGGATTGCTTCCACAGACCCAATGGGACTGCCCACGTTATCAGGGGACGTGGGTCTTGCTTGTGGTGTCTAACTGCTGACCTAAAGCAATCTGGGAGCATTCTGGCTTTCACTGGCAGAAAGAGAAGATACAGGGGATTCCTGCCAGCGGTCTGAATCCCTATCGTCGCCAGCCGCCCACCCTGGCTGCCGGCACTGACCCGGCATTCCCCAAACAACAGAACCTAGCTGGTTCCATTCTTGTGGGCACAACAGGACCTCCCATGATAGAGGAGCTGTGGGTCATGCTTGCAGGGCCTAACTGCTGACCTAAAGCAAGCTGGGAGTAACCTGGCTTTCACTGGCCGAAAGAGAAGACACAGGGGATTCCTGCCAGTAGTCTGAATCGCCATTGTCGTCAGCCACCCGCCTGGGCTGCCGGCACTGACCTGGCACTCCCCAAGCAACAGATCCTAGCTGGGTCCATTCTTGTGGGTGCGACAGGACCTCCCAAAATACAGGGAGCTGTGGGTCATGCTTGCAGTGTCTAACTGCTGATCTAAAGCAATCTAGGAGCGTCCTGGTTTACAGGGGCATGGAAATTGCTGCCTCCTTGGATACTGCCCGTGGCCTGAAACCATATTGTCTCAGGCCCACCAGGCACTGATCCTGTAATCTCCAACAGGCAGATCCTAGCTGGGTCAGCTCCTGCAGACCCAGCAAGAAATCCCAAATTCATCGGAGAGGCTGGATGCCTCTACAGAGTATAGAGGCAGAGCTAAAAGACAGCTGCAGCCCAGAAGATCTGATGCACCTGAGGTCTTGGCTACAAAGCAACAGGAAGGACAGGCAGCTGTGATCAACCTACACAACCAGAGAGCTTGTGTGCTGACCTTACTCTAGATCTAGATCCCAAAACTGCTGATCTGAATTACAGCAGTAAGGTGAAAAAGGCCCAAACAGAAACCTACTTTGCAGGACTCAGCCTGGAACCTAAGGTGTTTAGAAAAATATCCAGGAGTAGAATCTGAATCACCTGCCTGGTCCAGGGAAATACTCCCTGATTCCCACAGGCAAGGGCACCCTACCTATAACCAGGCATCAACTATCCACTCTCAAACAGGGAAGGTCACCACAAACCACCTCCCAACACCAGAGTCACCAAAATGACAAGAGGACAGTGAAAGAACACTAACAAAAACCAAAACAGGTTGGCATCTCCAGATCCCAGCGATCCCAATGAAAACCCAACAACAATTGATATACAAGAAAATGACCTCAAGTCCTTAGTAAGTAAGATGATAATGGGAGAAACAAATAAAATCTGTAAACAAATGCAAGAGGAGGCAAACAAGAGGGCTGAGGGTTTGAAAGAGTCATATAAAGAGGCACTTGAAGAATTTCAGAAAAATACAAATAACCAGATGAAGGAAATCATAAAACAGTTCAAGACCTGAAGATAAAAATGGAAGCTATCATAAAGGAACACACGGAAGAAAAACGTGATCGAGAAGCATCAGAAAAGAAAGTAAGCATCTCAGAGGTGGCCTTATCTAACAGATTGCCAGAAATGGAAGAACGAATATCGGGACTTGAGGATACAATCGCAGAACTGGAAACAACCATCAAGGGAAATTCTAAATCTGAAAAGTGCCTGACACAGAGCATTCAAGAAATCAAAGACACCATGAAAAGACAAAACTTGAGAATAATAGGGATAGAGGAAAGAGAAGGCAACTGACCCCACAGCCCAGGAAATATCTTTAATAGAATAATAGAAGAAATTTTCCCCAATTTGAAGAAGGAGATGCATATGAGCATACAAGAGGCCTACAGAACACCAAATAGAATAGACCTGAAAAGAAAATCTTCCCACCACATAATAATAACAACACAAAATATACAGAACAAAGAAAAAGTATTAAAAGCGGCAAGAGAAAAAGGCAGAGTAACATATGAAGGCAAACCTATCAGAATTACTCCTGACTTCTCAGCAGAGACCATGAAAGCCAGAACGGCCAGGACAGAGATTCTGCAAACCCTAAGAGAACACAGATACCAGGCAAGATTACTATACCCAGCGAAATTATCAATAGCCATTGACGGAGAAAACAAGATAATCCATGACAAAAACAAATCCAAACAGTACCTAGCCACAAATCTGGCTTTACAGAAGTTACTAGAAGGAAAACTCCACCACAAAGGGTCAAACTACAACCAAAACTACATAGGAATTAGGTAACTATACCATCGCAAAATCACAACCTCACAAAATCTCGACTGTTACAAATACCAAAAATGAAGGGACTTAGCAATCACTGGTCATTAATATCTCTCAACATGAATGGTCTCAATTATCCAATAAAAATACACAGACTAACTGAGTGGATGCATAAACATGACCCAACATTCTTCTGCATTCAAGAAACACGTCTCAACCACAAGGACAGACATTGCCTCAGAGTAAAAAGTTGGGGAAAATATTCCAAGCAAATGGTCTCAAGAAACAAGATGGGGTAGCCATTCTAATATCTAATAAAATAGACTTTCAACCAAAATTAATCAAAAGGGATGAGGATGGACACTTCGTACTCATCAAAGGTAAAGTCAACCAAGAAGACATCACGATTTTGAACATCGATACTCCTAATACAAGGGCTCCCACATTTGAAAAAGAGTTATTAACAAAGCTTGAACCACTCATTGATACCCACACATTAATAGTGGGAGACTTCAACACCCCACTTTCACTCATAGGTCTTTGAATCAAAAACTAAGCAGGGAAATAAATTCATTAACCAATGTCATGAATCATATGGATTTAACAGATATCTACAGAACTTCCCACCCAAACACAATTTGCCAAATTTGAACCAAGACCAGATAAACAAATTAAATAGCCCTATTTTGACTATAAAAATAGAAGCAAACATTGATAGTCTCCCAACCAAAAAAAGCCCAGGGCCAGATGGTTTCAAGGCAGAATTCTACCAGTCCTTCAAAGAGGAGCTAATACTGATACTATTCAAGCTATTCTCGAAAGATGGAAATGGATGGAATATTACCAAATTCATTCTATGAGGCCACAGTCACATTAATACCTAAACCCCACAAAGACCCAACAAAAAAAGAGAATTTCAGACCAATTTCTCTTATGAACATTGATGCAAAAATACTCAACAAAATACTTGCAAAGCGAATACAACAGCATATCAAAGACATCATTCACCATGAGCAGGTAGGCTTCATTCCAGGCATGCAGGGATGGTTTAACATATGGAAATCCATCAATGTAATCCACCATATAAACAAACTGAAAGAGAAAAACCACATGATCATCTCTTTAGATGCAGAAAAAGCATTTGAAAAAAATCCAACAGCCATTTATGTTTAAAGTTCTGGAGAGATCGGGAATACAAGGCACTTATCTAAACACAATAAAGGCTATATACAGCAAACCAATAGCCAAATTAAATTAAATGGAGAGATACTCAAGGAAATCCCTCTAAAATCGGGAACCAGACATGGCTGCCCTCTGTCCCCATATCTCTTCAATATAGTTCTTGAAGTTCTAGCCAAAGCAATAAGACATCAAAAGGAGATCAAGGGGATCCAAATGGGAAATGAAGAAGTAAAATTATCCCTATTTGCAGATGATATGATAGTGTATGTAAGTGAGCCCCAAAATTCCATCAGAGACCTCCTACAGCTGATAAACACCTTCAGCAAATTGGCAGGATACAAAATAAACTCAAAAAGTCAGTAGCTTTCCTATATACAAATGACAAACAGGAAGAGGAAGAAATTAGGAAAATTACTCCCTTCACGATAGCCACAAGTAATATAAAATATCTAGGAATAACCTTAACCAAGCAAGTAAAGGACCTATTTGAAAAAACAAACTTTAAATCTCTGAAGAAAGAGATTGAAAATGACATCAGAAGATGGTGGGATCTGCCTTGTTCATGGATTGGGAGAATTAACATAGTAAAAATGGCCATCTTACCAAAAGCAATTTACAGATTCAATGCAATCCCTATCAGAATACCTACAAAATATTTTGAAGATATTGAAAGAACAATTCTCAACTTCATATGGAGAAACAAAAAGCCCAGAATAGCAGAAACAATCCTATACAATAAAACGTCTTCTGGAGGAATCTCCATACCTCATCTCAAGCTGTACTATAGAGCAACAGTAGTTAAAACAGCATGGTACTGGCACAGCGATAAGCTAGAGGATCGATGGAATCGAACTGAAGACCCAGAGATGAATCCACACACATTTGGTCACTTGATGTTTGACAAAGAAGGCAAATCCATTCAATGGAAAACGACAGCATCTTCAAGAAATGGTGCTGGTCTAACTGAATGTCTACATGTAGAAAAATGCAATTATACCCCTATTTGTCACCATGCACAAAACTGGATTAAAGTCCACTGGATTAAAGACCTCAACATAAAACCAGAGACATTAATCCAGTTAGAGGAAAAAGTGGGGAAGAGTCTGAAACACATAGGCACAGGATACAACTTCCTGAACAGAACACCAACAGCCCAGGCCTTAACATCAACAATTAATAAATGGGACCTCATGAGCTTGAGAAGCTTCTGTAGGGCAGGAGACACTGTCAAGAGAACAAAGCGACAGCCTACAGACTGAGAAAAGATCTTCACCAACCCTTCATCTGACAAAGGTCTAATATCCAAAATATATAAAGAACTCAAGAAATTAAACACCACCAAACCAAATAACCCAATAGAGAAATGGGGCTCAGAACTAAACAGAGAATTCTCAACAGAGGAATATCAAATGGCTGAGAAACACTTAAAGAAATGCTCGACCTCCTTAGTCATCAGGGAAATGTAAATCAAAACAACTCTGAGATTCCCTCTTACACCCATCAGAATGGATAAGATCAATAACTCAAGTGACACCACATGCTGGCGAGGATGTGAAGAAAGAGGAACACTCCTTCATTGCTGGTGGGAATGCAAACTAGTACAACCACTTTGGAAATCTATCTGGTGCTTTCTCAGAAAAATGGGACCTCAAGACCCAGCTATTCCACTCCTTGGCATATACCCAGAAGATGCACTACCACACAACAGGGACATATGCTCAACCATGTTCATAGCTGCCTCATTCATAATAGCCAGAACATGGAAACAGCCTACGTGTCCCACAGTAGAAGAATGCATAAAGAAACTGTGGTACATTTACTGTATGGAATACTACTCAGCTATTAAAAACAAGGAATTTCTGAAATTTGTGGACAAATGGGTTGAACTAGAAATTATCATAATGAGTGAGTTCACCAAGAAGAAAAAAAGAGTTAAATGGTATATACTCACTTATATCGAGACACTAGTCCAAGGGGTACATCCCCATGAAAAACTTTACCTACCAGGAAAGTGGGTCAGAGGGGAGGACATCCTATTGAGACTTTAGGTGTGAGAAGCCTGGAAGAATGAGCAAATAGAAGGATCCAGAGGGTCCTGGAAAACTACAGGCAGGTCTGGGCCCTGGGGTCCGCCTCAAACTATGGCACCAGCCAAGGAAAATATAGGCAGTAAACTTCGAACTCCTACCCAGACTAGGCGATGGACAGGACATTCTCCACCGTTAAGTGGAGAAGGAGGTCTGACTTTCACACAAACTCTGGTGCCCCATATTTGACCATGTCCCTTGGATGAGGACGCCTGGTGGCACTCAGGGGAAGGATAATAGGTCACCAAGAAGAGACTCGATACCCTATGAGCATATACAGGGGGAGGTGGTCCCCCTCAGTCACAGACATAGGGGAGGGGAATGGGGGGAAGCAGGAAGGAGGGAGGAATTGGAGGATACAAGGGATGGGCTAACAACTGAGATGTAGTATGAATGAATTAATTAAAAAAAAGGAAAAAAATACTTAAAAACAGAAAATAAAGTACAAAAGAGAAAGGAGCCCACTATTTACATTCAGAGTAATCACACTCTGGAGAGTAAACATAAATTTAGGCAGGTATCGAGGCAGGGGAGAGTTGGACTCATTCTAGAAAATGAAAGATGACTATTGTTCTTGAAGACCTTTAGTAAGGAGGAAGCTGGCATGGACTAAGACTAAATACTCTAAAGAAGGCACACATTGCAGGGCTGTAGAAGCTTTGTTTTGAGAAGGAATTTGGATTTTATTATAAAAGTAATGGGAAGCCATTGGCAGGAATGGGGCATAGCTGACAGGTTGAGAGATGAATCTTCAGACATTTAGCTTGCATATTCACTTACCTATCCATCCATCCTCTTGTGTATCCTTACATTGTCCATTCACACACCTATCTTCCTATTCATCCAACCATGTATCCTTTTAGCTATCCACCCCTCCATTCCTTATCCACCTCCACTATTATCTTTAACCTACTTACCCATGCATTCATCCATTTATCCTACCACTACTTCACATATTCATATACCTGTTCATCTGCCCATCAGTTCCCCTGTGCATTTTCATAGAGCCATCCATTTTTCCATCCATGTGTAGAACCACCTACCCTTCTACCTACCTATTTGTTTGTTGTCCAGCTAGCTACATAGGATCTACCCATTTTACCCATATATCCATTTAATTATCCACCAATCTATCAAGTTATACTTGTTAGGTTTTAATCATCAGCTTAACACAAAATAAATTCACAAGAGAAGAGGGAAGCTCAGTTGGAGAATTGCCTTCATGACTTGTGGACACGTCTGTGGTAAATTGTCTTGATTGATGTGGGCCACAGTACTAGGCATGTGAGTCTGGGCTGCATAAGAAAGCAAGCTAAGACACCCAGAGGCAGGCAGCCAGCAAGCACTATTCTTTCATAGTTTCTGCTTCAGGCTCCTTTCTGGAGTTCCTGACTTGGCATCCTTCAATGAAGAACTACAAGATATAAGATGAAATAAACCCTTTCCTACCCCAAGTTGATTTTGGTCATGGTGTTTGCCATAGCTACAGCAAAGTTACTAGAATACCATCCTTCCCTTATCTGCGTACCCATACACCTGTATGTTTACCTACATGTTTAACCATCTACCTTCCCATCCATCTATGCACCAATCAATCTACCCATCCTCTCAGAAAGCATTTATATAGTATCAAGTGACAGATTCTATATTAGATGTTTGAGGAGAATCAGATAGTTCAATCTCTATAAGAGTGTACACCTTACAGGGGTAGGAAGACACACAGGCATTATCTCAGTTCAGTGCAGAATAAAATAGCTGTGAATTTTAAGAGGTATGGAGAATGACTCATCCATGGAGATTTGCTTGCTAGGTGCCGATGGGAAGTGAAAAGCTAGCAAGCTATCCATTTTTCTGTCTGCCAAGGCTGGGATCATGTTTGAGAGGAAGGGAAAGACAAAAGAACTGACAGCCTTGGAGTTTAGCTTGGTGACAGAAAAAGATACCCGGAAGTAGACCCACAGACACACCCAGAATAGATGGAGCTCTCCCATGACTCTGTCCTCAAGAGTCACTCTGCATGAGTTTTAAGACTCTTTTGCAGCACATTGGTAACTTTGATCTGTATTCTAAGGACTTTCAGTGAGAGAAAGGTCTGCTGTTCCAGGTATGAAAATAAAAACAAAAAACAACAAAATGGTAGAATAGCTAGGGATTTGGAACCAGGCTTTCTCCAAATTCTGTCCAGCTATGAGAAAATAATAGCTTGGCTACTTTAAGTCTAACATGGTGTATAATGCTGACCTTGAGTTATCCTAGGATTAAGGTAGCTGAAGCCCAAATTCAATGACTTTTTTTTATCATAACAGACTAGAGAACTTGAGGGAACATACTCAATTAAAGTAAAAAATAAGTTATGGCTAACAGTATGGTACTGCAAATCATTTCCTTGAAGCAAGTCTTCACATTTTCTCCTTTCTCTTGATTCCCTTAGTGTCTGGAAAACCATATGCCCAGTCATGAATTCACAGGAGAGGCAATGTCAATACATTTTCCTTGAACCCTTCTCAATACTTCAGATCATTTGGCTGTAGTGGAAGTGTTGGTTTCTTCTAAAACTCAGTTGTATTATAGAAACGGATTTCTTATTTAATCCCAAGTTTGGGATATGGAGATGCTTTTAGATTATCCGTAGCTGATAATTGCCTCATGTGGCTCAGAGAGAGAGATTGTGTTTTCCAGCTGAAGATTAATTCTGAGGACTTAGAGAGGGTATAAATATCAGAGCCCAGAGAGAGAAAAGAGGTCTCTTCAATGAATGCTTCTAAAAAGATGCTCGACAGAGAGAGAAGGATGTTCCAAGAGAGAAAAAGACATTTTAGAGAGATAGTTGGAGGAGGAAGAAGAACTCTTGTTCATTTGCTGTCTTCTAGACCACTGGATATAATGAAGGCTGAGCTTGGTATTGCCCCTGTCCAGCCAGAAGTAGCTAAAGAGAACTCTGCTCCCTCTCTCCACTAACCATCTTTATCTCCTACCTAATGTTAGGAAGTGGTAGAATGGAGGTAGCTGACTAAGAAACACAAATAAAATGGAGTGTTCAAAGCACCTACATTTGGCAGAGATACGCTGGGAATTGAACCAGCCACAGAACCCAGTACCTTACTCATGCTAAGTATAGACTGCATCCCAGTCCCCCATATGAAGTTCTCCTTAGAGCATCTTGACTCTTCTTCCAACAGATGAAAGGTATTCTTCTCTCTTGGGTTTATTGCCCAGAAACAAAGCAATCAAGAGCTAGGGCTAAGCATAGATCCTTACTTTACAAAGAAAGGGAAGGTGGCTTCTGAGAATGATTGGAGGCCATGCTGCTGGTAAGCACACAGTGACTTGGGGTTTGAACTTAGGCCTGCCTAACTCAGATCCTTACCCAATAGAATTTGGAACTGACTTGAAAGACAGACACTGAAGCAGATCATTTATAGGTAGATAAGTAAATAAGATTATAAAAACAAGTTCAGAGCTATGGACTGTAAAATGGGTGATGTGGTAGACAGGAAATTATAGAGGTTTGTGAATTTGGAGGCCAGAAGAATCTCAGGAGAGAAGTGATCAAGCCACAGAAACATTCTACGTAGCATAGTATTGGGACCTAAAATGTTTCCAATAACCAAAAAAATAAAATGCTTTTCCAAAGATCATGAAATAAAAAAGGCAGTACATGCTTTGTCCTGCCCCCACCATTTAATGCCTTTCCCTGCTGGACTAGGAGAAAGAAGGTGAACATTTTCACATTGGGGGTTTGGAAAAGGATGTATCAGTCTCAAGGTTGCAGCCCTGGGGAATCTGTCTCACTGGGTGCTTGGCAACTCCTCCTTAGAGTGGAGAAGGCCAAGAGCTGAGACTCATCACCACTTCCCCACACAGTAGCCATTATGACCTTGAGCAAGTCATGTCTCATGTCTGGGTATCTGATTGGTCATCTGTAAAAATGAAAGTTTGGAACTAGATAGATTTTGCAAATCCCTTCTGGCAATAGCTCTTGTAGAACTGGTACCAAGGCTGCCCTCCCCTTGTGGTTATGTTCTTGCAGTGCCCTCTACTGACCATTCAGCAGAGAGCAGGAGCAACTCAGATCTCACTTTCCTGTTGCCAAGGCTGGAGAAATCAGCTTATTAGTAATCCCCTTCCTGTGGAGAGCTTTAGAACTCTAAATCAGAGTTGAGAAAAATGGCTTCCTAGAATCACTGGAATATAGGGAAAGAGACTTATGACCATTTCATCAAAACGGTGGAAGGTAACACTTGATTAGAGATATAGAATTCCCAAAAGAGTCACAGCATATAAAGTGGCTTCTATAAAGATCTCAGGGGCTACCTGAGAGAGGCCGTGTCCACATGAGGCTGCAGAATGAAAACTTGTTCATCTGAGGACGAGGAAACAAAGGGCATGGAGTGTTCACCTACTAGTGATGATGATTAACCTTAGATTAATGAGGTCAGCATGTCTAGCAAACAGTTCAGGAAATGGCTTGGCAATAGATCTAAAGCTGAATATACACACAACATAAATGAGTCTGATGAGTCCCTATAGCTGAAAACTGGAAACAACATACATTCCCATCAACAGTAAATCAGACAAATAAACATCAGTAAAGTGAGTTCTATTCTCCCAATAGAAATATATCAGCAATTACAGTGATCAAAGTGTAATTAAACACAGCAAGCAGTGCCAAACTTACAATGGCAACCTTGAACATAAAAAGCTTGTCTCAAAGATCCCTATTGAGTGATTCTTTTTGCATAAACTTCAAAAATAGACAAAAACTATAGCAGGAGAAAATGGTTAACCTGGGGAGGTGCAAAGATGAGAGGCGTAAGGGATGGCTCCTGGGGTCCATCTACTGTTCTATTTTACTTTCTGTGATATGGGGGGGGGGGTTGCTATGTAGCTCAGATTGGCTAGGATTACAAATGTGCATCATCTCGTGTGATTTATTCCAGAAAGTGGGTGTCCATGACATCGGAGTGCTCACTGTACTAAGATGTGCCAATCCATAGAAAGGAATGGACATAAGGTGTACAGTATATGCCAATAAAATACAGCAAAGGTTGAGTACCTGTATACTGACCTCACATTGTCCATCACAGTCATGCCTACTTCACCAGCAGCAGGAATAACACAATGTGTCTATTTTGAAAATAAGATCCTAAGTACTTATCTTCTACCTGATAAGCATCAGCTGGACAGGAGAGGATGACAGGGCAAACTGTTCCCCCATGTACCTAAGAAGTGGGGAACCACTCTCCAATGATCTGCCTCACTGGGTTCCTCAGTTAGGGCCCAAAAGAAGCAAGGAAGGTCAAACCTTCCTTCTGTTCATCTCTGACTTTGAATCCTCTTTCTGTCTGGATTTTTTGGGACTAGAGAGGTATTCTTCCAGATTCTGATCTAACTGGATTGTTCTGATTCCAAGGTTACCAGAGGGACTTTGTCTTGGGTCAACCCTGGACTATGTCAAAGAGAGCTGTGTTGGGGTGCAGGGAGGGGCGGTGGTGGTGCACAGTTTGCCAATGGCAGAATCAGATAATCAAGCATCTTAATTTATAGTCAACTCCAGGGAAGGCAAATGGTGTGATTAAACTTTTACATTGGTGGAAGTCAGACTGAGCATGAATTGCTTTGTTCCAGCCCCATTGCACAAAGGATGTCAGTCTCCTTGGGGACAACAGACGAAGTTGGATTGGGTCATCAGTGACATTCTTTTGGATCTCTCAGGTCCAATGACCCTTCTGAGTTCCTGCTGATGGTGAAGGGATTTAATGATGCCTCAGGAAGAATGGTTTTAATATTCTTCATTCTTTCCAGAACTAGTAACTGTCACCACACACATGCACCTACACATAGGCATGCATGTACATACATCCATATATGTGTGTACATGTATCTATACATATGTATATACACAGACAGCATAGCAAAATTCTTAGGCAGAATTTTTATATCATAGCCCAAGAAGGGCCATGCAAAGAGGTAATGTTTCAAGGAAGTTTAATTGAGCTATGAATTTTAGCTGCTCTCATCTGAGTTGTGAAACCTTGAGCAAGTGCCATGATATTCTAGAACCTATGTCTCAGCTGCAAAGTTTAACCTTTGATGTTCTGTTTCATTTACAGGTGCCAAATAAGTGGTAGCCATGTGATATTTGTATGACATTGGGGATGTGCCTTAAGCTTCTCTGTGTCCCAATTTCTTCCTTCATAAAATGCAATAATAGCCCCATGTCAAGTGACTGTTGTGAGGACTAAACTAAAGACCCAGTCAATAAATATAACGTGTCTTACAAGCTTATTTTTACATATTAATCATCACAAAGAATATTGCATGTGTTCAAGGATGACAAATGTAATTTTTAAGACTCAAAATACAATTATCAAATGCAATGCTTTTGTAAGAAGCATTTATCTACTACAAAAAGACTGAAATTCTTTTGGAGGAGAGTGGTAGCAGTAATTACTTTTAGTGAGAGGAAAATCATGCTGAGCAAGGTTGCAGTGGGAAGTATAGGTTTTGCCCCCTCATTCTCAGAACTTTCTTTGTTGTAGTAACATCATGTCTTATAAAAGGTAAGATGTACCCACAGGCACCACTTGAAGAAGATTCTGAACCAGTGCTTAGTTCACATTTTGTCTTCTATAAATAGGTCAAGTGAGCAATCTATAGCTTTCTGGTCTTGATCTAACTTCAGAGGAGAGGGTGTTTAATGGGCACATATAATGGTTAGTGTTGATTGTCAATAAAATCTGGAATCACCAGCAAAGAGAGTTACAATGAAGGATTGTCTGGATCAGATTGGCCTGTGGTCATGTCTAACGGGGGAGAGGACGCCGTCTCAATTATACTAGTTCCTGTGGGAAAACCTAGATCATTTGGGGCACTGTTAGTCTCTAGGCAGGTAGTCCTGAACTATGTAAGTGTAGAGAGTGCTACAGAGTGAGCTGAACACTAACAAGTGTGCATGCATCCATTTCTTTCTGTGCTTGACTATGAATATGATGCCATCAGTAGCGCCAAGTTCCTTCCTTGACTTCCCCATAATGAAGGGCAGTGACCCCAGAACTGCAGCCAAATAAATAAATTCTGTGTTAACTATACTTTTATTGGGGTATTTTATGACAGCAACAGAAATAGAACCCAAACCACAACAGCATGCATTCAGTGTACGTAATGATGGGCTCATACCGCATATTCAAAGTATGCAATGATGGGCTCATGAAGCCTCATTCATTTGCGCTCCCCTCTTGCTAGGCCTATCCCTTTAGCCATTTTTTATGTCACATATATAAATGATATGCAGGGGACTGGAGAGATGGCTCAGAGATTAAGAGCACTGACTGCTCTTCCCAGCAATCATATGGTGGCTCACAACCATCTATAATATGATCTGATGCCCTCTTCTGGCCTGCAGGTCTACATGCAGACAGACCATTGTATACATATTAATAAATAAATTTTTTAAAAAATAAAATAAACAATATGCAGGTCCATTTGTGAGAATAATATGTGATGTTTTTCTTTCTGGCCCTGGCTTATTTTGTTTAACATGTTGGTCTCCGGTGACATCCATTTTCACACACAAAAAAAGCACAACCTTATTCTCTATGGCTCAATAAAATTCCATTGTGTATATACACACCACAAAGCCTTCATCAGATCAACTGTTGGTTGACATATAGGCTGATTCTCTATGGCTTGGCTGGTGTATACAGTGCAGTAACATGGGTAAACAGATAGTTCTCTGTTGTTCAGACTTAGAGAACAGGAATTTCAAGGATACCTTTTGGTTATATGTAGGGGATGAGAGGGTAAGTGAATAGTTGTGAGAAGATCCTGTCAGTCATTCTGATGAGAATAACAATAGTCGTAGTGATTGATGGTACCATTCTCCTCCCCATGGTGCATTACAAAGTGACATCACAGCCTTTGTCTCCTTTGTCTCTGTCAACCTTCTAGTTGCAGCTCCTTTTTTTTTACACATAAGGAAGAGAGCATAGGTAGCCTGGAGACCAGGGGACAAGGGTTCAGTCTCTTAAAATTATTTTTTTTTTCAATCAACCCAGAGCCAATTTAAAAATTGTTCAAACAAGCCTATCTACCCCTTGACAACTCAGTCAACTTACAAGATATTTTATGAAAGAAAAGCTGGTCTTACGTCTAGACAGGAGCTTTAAAAATATGGTATGTCACTTGGTCCCTAACATTTTTTTAGAATCAAATGCATGGCCTCATGCATTCTAGACAAGTGCTCTGCCACTGAGCTGCATGCAAAGCCTCCAAGCATCTTTTCTGGTACTTGGGCACCTAAAAGCATCACTGTATGACTTCCAAAATTTGATTGCTCATTGCCTGCTGCCTGAATTAAGTTCTGGGCCAAATCTATATTTTCCAAATTCTGTTTTTTAAACTGTTTATTGATTCTTTGTGAGTTTCACAGGATGCAGTGCAGTTCAACTCATCTCCCCAACCTTTCATTTCTGTCCTCTGCCCTTACAACCTCCCTCCACAAAAACAAAACAAACAAAGCCCCCCAAATCTTCATTGTAGATGCTGTGTGGCACAGTGTGTCCCACAGTATATTCTTTTGTCCATGCATCTTACTTGCAAATGTTCGTTGCAATGAGCCATTGGTCTGGTTCGAAGCCTCTGGCTTCTACTACACCATCAACATTGACTGCCTCCTCACTCAGACTCCTCTAGGCTGTCCTGTTGTTGCCCTGTGTTATGAAGCTCCTGCAGTCTTGGATCTGCAAGACTAGCTGCTTCACACACTTTAGCAGTTTATAGATGAGGTAGATTTGGGGGTGGGCCAACTGAGAGTCTTAGGTCTGGGCCTGGGTGGTAGCTGAGTTGGTCAGCCAGCCAGCTCTCCCACACCCATATCACCAGGTCAGCCTCTCTAGCACTGCCATATCTATCTCACCCAATGCTGCAACCAACAAAGGGCTGGGACAGCTCTCCATTTCTCGTACCCTCGGGCATCAGGGCCAGCTCTACTGCAGGGCCTGTTCTCCAAAGTGTTGTAACTGGTAGGTGCAGGGCCAGCTTTCCCACTCTCATGACCCCAGGGCTAGCTCTTGATTGCTGTAGGTTGAAAGGAACAAAGAAGATGGAGAATCTCACCCTAGGGACTGGCTCAGCTGTATCCCCTCCACCAGGGCCCATTCTCCCTAGTGCTGTTGCTGCTAGTGAGAAGCAGGACCAACTCTGCATAGCCTTGCATATCTATATGGTCCCAGGAGGCAGCCCAGACCAGAGATGTCTGCATGGTCTTTAGTGGTAACATGAGCCATGGATATTGACAAAAACCCCTGCTGCTGCATGGCTACAGACCTATACACAGCTCTCAGTGGCAGCATGAACTGAGACTTCACCATGGCCTCAAGTGGCAGGGCTGGCTACGGACAACAGGCTATTTCTTTCCATTCTCATGTCTCCAGTTCCATCACTCCTCATAACGCTCAAACTGTTCCACTGCTCCCAGTATGGGTGGTCCTCTGTGTGTCTTCCACATGCCTACCCTCTGCCTATAAAGTGGCAGGTGATTCTCTAGATATCTTTCCCAGCCCACACCATGTGGTATGTCACCGTGTGGGTGTCCTCCATCCTTCTGTGCCTCATGGTGTGGCAGCAGGCTGGCCTCTTTCTAAACCTTTAATAAATTTGTTCCCTTCAAAAAATAAGTAAATACATAAACATTTGTTCCCTTCACCGTTTTGCCAATAAGTAACCACCCTTGTGTTTCTCTTGAATGTGCCCAGTACCATCAATAACTATTATTTTGTTCTAATCCCAAGCCTTCTTTAATTCAATTATAAAAAGGAACACAGCCTTCCTCTTTATGTAGTCCTGACATTCTCCTCACCCACTTTTCCCTGATTCAATCTGATGAGTGCAACTGATGCTCTGAGACCCTGTTTCCACATCATTTCCAGGACACTAACCATATCACTATCCATACCTCTTTTATGTCCACCTTGTCATGCACATTTTGTAAGGGGTAAAGACTGGGTACACCATTTCTCTTCTGAACCTTGGTTCCCATCTACAAAATGAAAGGACTGAGTACCCTGAAGCACAGAATTTTCCTTCTCTCCAAGACACACAAGTCCACTTCAGTTTTGCTTTGCTTTGGTTACTTCTAATCTGCATGCCTGTTTTGTTGAAGAGACTCAGAGTCCATGGAGCATAAGATCATCCAGTGCCCTGTCCTCCTGGCATCCTCCATGAGCTGCTTGCTAAACTGAGTCATCTTTCTTCTTATCCCCAGTATCCTTCTACTACAAAGCTTCCAGATGCTTTCCAGGGCACATTAACTCAGAGCACATTATCGACTGTGCTGTCCTGGACTGGACATTTTCTTAATCAGTGCCTTGCTGGGCAGCACTAGGAGTAGAGGAAGAAGAAAAAGTTAGTGGGAAAGAATACATGGCTGGAGTCTTGCCTGCTTCGTGGGAGCTTGAATTCAGAATTTTGGTCCTGTGTCTTGGAGGGGTGTGTGTGTGTGTGTACATTCATGAGGATCAGCTGAGTCTCCATGCATGTCTGTGTATCCATGGGAGTCTGTGTATGTGTTTGTATTTAAAGAGCCATGCATATGACAGTATACATGTTAGTATTAAATATCAACACTGCTGTGCATGTTTCTGTTTACTAGTTTATATATCTCTTCACATGTGTCAGTGAAAATACATGTTTTCTGCCAGCATATGAAACTGTGCTATTGCATGTGTACTGTAATAATGGAGGCAGAACACAAGGTTTAACTAAGATCTTTGCTCTGAAGTTTGCCTACCTGAACATATGCCCTGACCTCAGCATTTAAAATCTATAATACTCCCACCACAAAGATGGTTTACTCATCTTTAAGTTGTGGGGAATAATGGTTCCTACCTTCAATATTTAATGTGAGGGTAGGATGTCCATAGTGCATGTTAAAAATATTGATTATGAAGTTATTCATGCTAGTAATAAATATGTAACTGGCTGAGCTAGAGAGTTTAAGTGTGGCTTTTTTGTATTTGAAGATACGGCCTTGGCACATGACCTTAACAACCTTAGTATGTATATCTATTAATCTTTCAATGTTAGTGTAGACAGAAGCATCAAGGTGCACAGGACTGGAAATCAAGGATATGTATTTGAGTGTGGTATTCTTTTTTTTCATGACAGGGTTTCTCTGTGTAGCCTTGACTGTCCTGGACTCCCTTTGTAGACCAGGCAGGCTTCGAACTCACAGAGATCTGCCTGCCTCCGCCTCCCAAGTGTTGGGATTAAAGGCATGCACCACCACTCCTGGGTGAGTGTGGTATTCTTAAGGGTGTTCTAACAGGACCATCTGAGGGAAAAGATTGTTTCTCATGTATTATCTTATTTAGAACACAAACCTGAGATTTAACAGTTATTCAGTACATTTATACTGACCAAATGAGCAAAGTGGAGGACTAGTTAGAGACTGTTGTTCGAATAGCATGTTCATTTAAAAGAAAGAATAAAAAGCAGGAACAACTGAGATGTAACAAGAATAAATTAATAATAAAAAATTTAAAAAAAACAGGAACAACTAGTTCCTTAGTTAGTTATGCAGCACATAGGTGGATAGATACATTGATAAGTATATGAGATGGATGACTAATAGCTGATAGCTATAGAGATAACAATAGGCAGATAGGCAGCAGACACTTATACATCCAAGTTTGGCTTTAGTTGGGTGGAATTCTCTCTACTTATTTGAAAGGAGATGCTCAAGTCCATATCTCCCAGGAAGCAACAAAATTTTGCTCCTGGTAGCTGTATGTGTTATCTTGGACTTGCTGTGAGTGGCTGATGAAAAGGGCTCCGCAGATGGAAAAGCTAAGTTGCTCCTACCTAACACCTACAAGAGTCTGTTTCCTTTCACCTCTGACATTGGGGTCCACATAGCATTATATTTAATAGGAGAATTATACTATTTAAATAAGAACTTTGTTCTGTTCCCCAAATCTTTCATTCTACAGAATGGAGAAACTGGATCTTAAAGAAAGGAGAAGGTTACCAATGTCCAGACCTCTTGTAGGCCAATTCCTATCATGCAATCTTCCTATAAATGTAGTACATGTTTACTTTAAAGCTTACAGAGAAACAGCAGCTGCTATCAAGTGGCCTGGGAGATTCTGAAGAAACAGATCCATTGATTTGAGACACACCCATGAAGTGAGTCTCATATGCTGTTTAGTGTTAATTGGTCCCACTTAACCAGTTTCAACTGACTGGAGCTGAAAAATTCCTGGCCCAAACAGTAAGTTGGAGTGTGCTAAGACAGTGTGAGCATGGGACATCAAGACACTAGACATCGCTGCTACTCCATAAACTAGGAAGTGATGTGCAAGGGAAATGCAGGAGACACCCAAAGTTAAGCAGGTGTAACTAGCTATGTAACTTCAGGAAGTGTGACAGAGCAAAGATAGACAAACTGTGGTGCATCCTGGCTTCTCCAATCTGACTCCTAGTGTGTAAGCAACTAGGGTGTACTACTTGCCCTTGGTCTTCTTACTCCACTATCATCATTTCATTTCCAGAATCTCCAGAAATCATAATTAGTAAGGCTAGAATATGATATACCTATATTATTCCCCTTTTGCCTGGGTTAGCTTAAGTGAGTCTCCGTGTCTTCAAAGCACATCCTGTCTGAACACGGCCATACACTGCAAACTCTTAGCAGACAGACGTGCTTAGCACCCAGGCCCTGACTCTGGCTTCTCCCATTCCTCCAGAGGCGAGCTTGGAGAAGCCTCATGTGTAGCTGTAAGGAGAGAGAGCATCCCTCATTGGTCATGAAAAGTGCATTATGATACTTGATTAAAAGTCTTCAGGGAGGGTCATGCTCTGTCTCCAGGCTTTGTTGCTAGATTCCCACATGGGGTCTGGTGTTTCACTTTTTTCCTGGCTTCTTCTGCTTACTCTTCCAGACCAAGCACATCACAATGACAGTGGCAAGTGCTGTTCCTCAAGGCAATGGTAGCTTCACATCAAAACGAAGCTGTTCCTCCAGTGTGCAGGCCCCAAGTGGAGAGATATGTACAAAGTTCTAGGTACCATTGCAGTGGTGGGTGGCACATAGGAGTAGGAGTACCAGTCTCCCCTTTAAGAGTGTTCAACTCCCTCCCCACAATTGCATGTTCCCAAGACAACTGTTTAGACAAGAATGGAAATACATCAGGTAGAATGAAACCAAAGGTCAATATATTCAATTCATTAGCTGTCAGGACAAGCAACATTGAGAAAGAATCATGCAACTTGCCCTTTCCCACCCACTAGCAGGACACCTCTACCCAGGAGTTATCGATATGCATTCTACTTCAACTAATTACTAGTACCAAAGAAACACCTAGTGGGTTTAGATTCACTTTCTAAGTCTCACTAATTAGGGAAGAAGTTGACATAGGACAAGCTGGCAGAGCTTGAGCATGAGGAAAAGAGGAACATAAAGGAGAATATCCTTCTCTATCTCCAAGTCTAGTCTAACTTTGAACTAGGGCTGGTCCCATGATACACAGAGAACCCTGCTCTACCTAAGGATGGATAAGACATCATCAGAGGGAAGAACATAAGCTTGGATGCCAGGTGTCTATCTGGCCTCTCAGAACCGCCAAGCCAGGAAGACAGCAAGGAAGAGCATGGGCCAGGCCAACAGGAACCCTGAAACACAAGAGACATGAGTCAAATGTTGAGCTTTGACACTTAGCAAGTCAATGCCAGCTGGCCACCTTGTCACTTGCTGTAGAAGAACAGGAGGGCAGCATAGCCCTAGATTTGGTTGGGACAACAACTGCTTTTTCCATTTTCTTCTGGATATATGGGAGGCAGTTTTCTCGGCCTTCTCTGCAGAGAAGTGGTGCCTGTGACTAGATTTTGTCAATGAAATCAGGATGGAAATGATAAATTCCATTTGTAGGATTCACAATAAAAGCCTCTGGCATGTTCTATCATTTGCCAAGTATCCTGGATGTGGCTCAGAGAACATAGCGATTTTACCATGAATTACCAGGGGGAGGAGGAGCCTGGGTTTCTAAGTCGAAGATTTAGAATTATTAGCTATAGCTGCTGACATCACTTACAGTGACTAATAATGAAAAGGCAAAAAGATGGGAGTAGAATGCACCACCTCTGAGGCTTGACTGTTTAGCTTAGAATCTCAGCTGTGCAACTACCTGGGTAGACTTAAACAAGACATTATGCTTCTCTGTGCCCAAATTTCTTTTTATGCAAAATATAACCATTAACAACACCTATTGATATATCATATTTTATAAGGTTTAAATGACTCAATTCATATCAAGCATTTACTATAGCATTTTTGGACTGGGAACTATAACTCTGTGGCAACCTGCTTACATGGCAAATGTTTATAGGTTCAATCCCCAATGCCACAATAAAATTAAAATATGTCCCTAGAACATTGTAGGCATTGTGTACGTGTTGGTAATGGAAATTAGACTTTGATGTCATATGTGTGTGTGTGTCCTGCACACTATTATATGCTTAGTGTTAAAGTGAAGAAATATTGAATGACAGTTATCTCGAATAAGCATGTCAACTGCCTTTGACACCACTACCTACAGAATTAAAGCATCTCTAGACTCCCAACAATTCAAAGGGAGGAGAAATAGTGATTTTCAGAAGCACAAATGTATGACCGGGAGTTTTTACGATGAGACGTAGATGGATGATCAGTTAATCCTGAAGCATCGGAAGGGGTTCCAATTGATGGCAAACTATGAAAACCACAGAGCCCTCTTGTGGCAGCTTGCTCCCTCTCTTCAGATTCATCCTCTTTTCCCCCAGAAGGGGCCAACATCTACAGCCCACCTAAGACAGCTCAGCAGGCTGGGAAGGCACACTTCTCATCACTGCACTAACATGAATGGGTGATGAAATGAAAGAGACTTGAGGTCCCTGATTTTAAGGCACTTTTACTCTGTGCTCTGTGCACTTCACACAATAAGTCTTTTCTGAATACCATCGAAAGTCTGCCCTGTGTGGGAAAGACTGTAAGCTTTGCCACAGGTGAAAGCAGTCTTGGTGGGCTTTACCCTTGGGTACCCCATGGATACCTTGAGATAGACTGAGTGGAGCCATCCTGGGCCTGGAATTCAGGAAACAGACCTGGGGACTCCACCTGGGCTATTGTTTTTCTAATTGACCCTCGATGGGAGAAGGAGACCACCCTTCACACATGACACAGGCAGGCGGAGAGGAGAGAGCAGCAGCAGGTTAAGACCAGGATTGAGCACATGTGGATCAGAGAACAGGCTGGACCAGCACGCAGGCCAGAGACACCTAAGGACCTGTCCCATGGAACAGATACTGGAAGGTTCACTCTTTTTTCCCTTTAACCTTTTTTCCCTCTTGTGTAAGCTAGTTGGGTTGTATGATAAACTTTAATTGTTGACAAACAGAGCCTACAGCCCTGAACTGTGCTTATTAGGTAACTGCTGCAGAGTCATTCATCAAAACTCCATTCAGATATCTGTGCATGTGATTGATCTTCTCTGGTGTGGTTAATTAGGCCTCTGTGTACACCCGCTCTATCTGTCTGTTTGTCACTTGGCATCTTATTTCTCTGTCTCATTTACTTAGTCAGCCTCCATTGCCTCTGCCTGTAGGGTTCTGTTTACTTAATACTTTCTGGTCTAGAGGGGTTTTTCTCTCCAAGGCAAATATCATTCCCTCTAACAGTTCTTCTGATTCATGTTCTCTTCCTACTTGGATCATGAAATCATCAAACATTGTTTGGGCACATGGCCATCCAAGGCAGAGATTTCATTTCCCAGGTTGTTTTGCAGGCAAGTGTGGCCATATAGCTAGATAATAAACAATGATATATCGATGGAGGTGTTAGGTGCCAGCTGCCAGACTGTTCCGTAACACTCATTGGCTTTCTTCATGTTCCTCTTCCCTGATGCCTGGTTGTTATCTTGGACCATAAAAATAATGACCTCACCTGAAAGAACAAGCTGGAAGGCACCTGAATCTTTGATTGATTTCTCAATCATGAATTTTCTTACACATCAGATTTCACTTATGTGTTAGAGAAATAAACTCTCTAACTTAAGACTTTGTTACTTATGTCTGTAACTTCCTATCACACCATCCATGTTTTATTGCTAATTAAATTATTTTTTGCTCTTTATTTTCTATTTTGCATCCTGGAACATTAGCTCTATGAGGGCAGGCACCTATCCTGTTTTGATCAGCATCATATTACCAGTTCCTGGAACAGTAACTGGCACACAGTCATACTTGGTTAATACTTCCTGTTAAGCAAAGGTCTCCTCTGCTAGATTATAAAACCACTCTTGGGTTAGCCCCATTCACTCCCAGTGTTTCCCAACACAGGGCCTAGCATACTGAAGGAGATGCACAGATGTCCAAAGGTTTGGAGAGATTTGGCAGTGCTGTGAGAAAAGCATAAAAAAATCCATGTACCTGCAGTGCTGGGAGTCCCATTTGAGGCATCAAGAGTCTGAGCACCTGTGGGCAAAAGCAGAAGATGAGAGTCATGCTCTGATGGCTGCAGTTCTGGTGCCATAGATGCTCCCAATCCTCCTAGACCCAGTCACCATGCCAATAGACAATTCTCACTGCAGAAGCTTCTGTTAGCTAGCAGGCACACATCTAAGCACATCCCATGTACCTTTCACCTAGTTTTCCTGATCGATTTGTGAAGAAAGAACCTTTATCCCCCATTTGTCTGGAGGGATGACAGAGGCTCAGTGATGCCAAGGAGCTTGCTAAGTTGATGTTTCAGACAGTAGCAGAGCTGGGGTTCCAGCCTCAGGGTGAGAGTTACTTCCCAATGTCAACTACGAAGAGTTGAGAGGTGCCAAGGAGATGGCCACATAAAGCTCAGGGTGTGTCAGTGAGGGATTTTCCAGAGAAGATCAATGAAAGGAGTAAAAGATCTCCCTGGATGTGTGTAGTGCTATTCTATAGCCTGGGGGCCTTGATGGGTTAAAAGGGAGAAAGGTGAAATCTCCATGGGACTCACTCCCCTCCCTTCCCTTCCTCTCTCTGGTTGCAATGAATCAATGAATTAAACAGCTTTGTTCCACTACAGTCTTCTTCTGTGACATTCTGCCTGGCTAGAGGCCCAGGAATATGGAGGCAAGCTACCATATATCCAAACCTCTGAAATCATGACCCAAAGAAATCTCTCCTCCTTGCATCATTCCCTCAGCTATCCAGTCACAGTAGCAAGTAGCTAACATGTCTTGTGTGCTTGTTTACAGTGTGGATGCCCATATCTCCCTTCCTGAGTTGTCCTGTGACATCACACAAGGCTCTAAGTTGAGAGCTAAGTAAGGGGACAGGACCACTCAAGGCAGAACCTTCTTTCTGAGACAGCTCAGCTTGTTCATCCCAGAGGTAGAGGTGGGAACACTGCTGACCTGAGGCTGCCATGAGCAGCCAAGCTGATGATACACATAAAGCTGCTCAGTACAGGGTGTGGGTGAAATAGTATTTTTTTTACCAGAATTAAAATTATTGCATCTTAATTTCTTCAAGGCAGAAAGTTATTTCATTTTGGTAGGAGGGGGTCTTGACTTCTTCATGAAGGTGGACATAAAACATGGCAGTGTTATACACAGTTGGGTAGGATGGATGAAGAGTTATAGAGTGGTTGCATCGATACCCCTCTATCCAATCTCCAGATGACCATAGCTGAATTTTGGGATGCATATTTACCCTAAGGGACCCTGGGTAAGCTGTGGGTAAAGAGTGAAATCAGACTCCTGCCACTCTTAAGCAAGTGATCTTAGATGAATCGTTGAATCTGAGCCTTGGACTCTAAACAATGAAATGGACACAGTCATGGGAGGAATGGGTATACTGATGAGCGCAATAATTACACTTGGTTTCTACCACACAGGCATCTCCATAAATGCCAAGATCCTTCCACTCACAGATAGACACATTCATCCGTGATGGGTGGCCTGAGATAGCAGAAAACCCCAGAGTGGCTGGCATTGGTGACCCCAAGCATCTAAAGCTAATTATCTGCACTTGGCCTGCTAACCTTGTACCAGAACTTACCCACTTACCTCTCTTAGTGATGGGTCCTAAGTCTAGAACTCGAGCTAAGTTAATGGCTGGTCCATTACTGCGGAGTCGACTTGTAGAGCAAAGCTGTCGAGACATAGAACTCTTGTTATATAAAAATTTCAATCTTGGCCACTATGTGGAGACCGCCATGGACATGCATGTCTGGGAAGCTGTGGCCTAAGCACTTGGATATCCCACCAATTGGGCCTTCTTTTTGATTCTGTGATCTCTTTTAACTGTGAGATTCACAGTCATGCTTTAACACACCTGGGTTTGAATCTCATCTTTATTTTCTCTTGTATAATTTGGACAAATGTCTTCATCTGTCTATTATAATCAAATAGTTCATATCTTGTTTTCTTTAGGTAGTTATTCATACATTCATTTATTCATTTATGAATGCAAACATGCAAGAAGGCCAAGGATTGACATCAAATGCCTTTCTCTACTGTTGTCCACCTTACTTTTTTACACAAGGTCTCTCAGTCAACATAGAATTTGTCATTTTGGTTAAGCTAGTGACCCAGTGAGCCTCCAGAATCCTCCTGTCTCTGCACTCCCAGGACACATGCCACCATCCTAATTTTTACATGGGTTCTGAGCACCCAAACTTGGGTCTTTGTGCTTGCATAGCAAGCATCTTACTTCAGAACTTCCAAGATCTGCACACTTGGTTTTAAATATTAAAATGAACTATAACAGCAGTAACATACAAACACACTATGAACACTCAAGGAATACCAGCCATTCAAAAAAGTGCTCATTAGGGGTGAAAGTATGGACATCAAAATCAAAGCTCAGATGGGGAACATCTCAATGTTGATGCTTTAGCTCTGTGAGGGCCTGTGGGTTAGTGGCTTCTCTAAGCTCCTGTTTCTTTATTTTCATAATGAGGCTTCATTTGATCATTGTGAGCACTCAATTAAATAAAGATGTAGAAATTTTATTTCGTGCAGGGGCTGACATAGAAGAGGCCTTGAAAAGGCCTTACCACAGGCTCGCATACACCCCTCATTGGAAAGTCTGGGATCCAGAAATATTCAGTATTCGGGACTTTCTCAGATTTTTGAAGTATTCAGTCTCTACAAGTTTCTCATTTATAATCTGATGATCTGCAACCCAAAATATTTCAAAATCTGAAACATTTTGAACTTCATTTTGGCCCTCAAAAACTTTGGAACATTTTGTATTTGAAATTTTTGAATCAATGGTGCATAATTTGTACTATAATAATCATTCATAATAGATGTTATGTCAAGGAAAGCTAAAATGCCTTGTGAAGAGACAATAATTGCTCATAAATAGGCTTTGAGGACATTCAAAGCCTTTTTAATTCACCTTCTTCTCTTTCCTATATTCATCTACTCATCCATCATCTGTCTTTCCTCCTCTCAAGCATCCATCCATCCATTCAACTTTTTTCTTCTCTCCTCCCTCCCTCCCTCCCCTTTTTTCTTTTCTTCCTTTCCTCCTTCCCTCCCCTCCCTTCCTCCCTTCCTCCTTCCTTCCTTCCTTACCTCCTTCCTTCCTTTCTTTCTCCTTCCCTTCCTTCCTTCCTTCTATGTGTTTATCCACCTTCTTTTCACCCATGCCACCATCTATAAGACCAATAAATGTATGCAGAGAGCCTACTGGGCACCAATCTAAAGAGACACTCACTGGTTTACACTGCTCATGAGTGGAGTCACACAGGTAAACTTCACAATGCAGGAAAACTAGGTCATAATTTCCAGCAAACATAAACATCTGTACAGAGAATCGACTCTCTGAGGACACCCCATTCTCCTCTATGCTGATGGTGGAATCACGTTGATTTGGGCAGCTAGGAGAATGAAAAGGACAAAGGTGTAACTTCTAACCCAACACTAGAGAATATGAAAGATCTCACTGCCCCAACTCTTTCCACCATACTTTGATGAATTTTTCTAGTCTGTCATTCCTCAATAAGTTTGTATGGTTTAAGTTTTTGGGTGCACAGTTTCTGGGGTGAGTCAGACTATCACTCTCCCTATTTTTAGGTAAGTGATCCAGGGCTGGTTAATCATTCTGGTTGTGTTTCCACTGTCTAGTTTATTTGGTTTTTTCACACTTTTTTGTTTTACAAATTTCTGTATTATTAAGAATTACATACATATATACAATGGAGTGTGA
This sequence comes from Acomys russatus, assembly GCF_903995435.1. NCBI lineage: Eukaryota > Metazoa > Chordata > Mammalia > Rodentia > Muridae > Acomys > Acomys russatus. Next base: position 85,805 of record NC_067141.1, read on the forward strand.
TCATACTCTCCAAGTACCCCCAGTTCCCCATATATCTCTTGACAGTGAAGCAAAGACATCACGCCTATTTCACACAATCGATATGAGCCCTTACTGAGGGTGAGGTAGACATTTTCTCACCACAGCTCTTAGCATACGGCTTATCTCAAAGGCAAATATTGCCAAGTATCATTATTATGATTGAATGGTAACCTCCAGGGAGGCATTTGCTTTGTTTTTTATCAGTAAATGACATCCAATGATATCCTTCCTATAATATTGTAATATCATCTTCATTTTAATTGATGTAAGCATGCAGACATAACATCTTTAATATATATAACATATATACCACATGTAAACATATATATGTATATAAAACAGATCATTATTACTTAATTGAGTAATATTTAACAATAAGCTTAATAAAAAAAGTTATCAAGACTATTGAAATGGAAAATGACTGGCATTCCATTACCCAACTCATCCAATTTACTTTAATACTTTAGGCTAAACTATCAAGAATAACATTTCAAGATAAAATGAAATGCTTTTTATAATATGTAATGCCAAATTAATTCCAAAGGGCATGAACCAATTTACACGTCTGCCAGCAATGGATGATATGACATTTTACCCAAAACCTAGTTATGACCAAAATAAAATATCATCATCATCATCATCATCATCATCATCATCATCATCATCATCATCATCATCATCCCAGAGACTCCTAATACCTGTTTCTGATGATGAAATACTTGAGGGGGTCATTTCTGTCTTCTGAAGGGGTGGCATAGCAATTCTTCAACAACAGCTTGAACTTGGAAGTATCTCCTCTCTCCAAGATGGCACCCACATAGAGCATAGACTCCACGGGAAGTACCACTTTGGCCCCTTCATATGGCTGTGTGTAGCTCTGGTCTTGAAAGAGGGCCATCCTGACAGTGAACTCTCCTGCCCCACCCACATCAATATTCAGGGAACTGAGACAAAGAAAACCACAACAATGGAAACATCAGGCTTTGACCAGATAAGGCAAATAAATCAAGCCCTGTACTAGTATGAAGTTACAGAAAAAGATGCTTCTTTGATCTCTAAATGAATGAGCTGATAATTGAAACAGAGCACTTCTTGGCTCCTAAGTGCTGAACTTGAAAGTCAGGCAAGCCCATCTCCGGGATTTGCATCCATTCCTCCTGTGTGGCAGGTACATCAAGCTCTTACTCAAGGAACAAGACTAGTACACAACCACCATCTTGTCACCTGAGCAATAGGGCTCGAGATCAGCTCTTACAGGCTCCTCCTTACACCCCACAATCTTCCACTGAACCCAGTTTGAACTAAATAAATGGCTTTCCTTTTTATATTGAGGAACATGAGCTCCACTGCAATCTAGGCTGAAAAGTTTTGAAGTTTGACATTTTTAACCCTTCTCATCCTGCAATTCTGAGAGCCTAGGAGACAATGGGGGAGGCGAGAGTAGGGGGAGAAAGAGGGACAGGCACCCTGGATTTCTAGCTGACAGTTAAAAGAAATCCCTTGGCCATTCTAGGATTATGTAATACCTGGGGCAATGAGCTTCACTCCAGGCAGAGGTATAGGGAGAAACAAATGCAAACAAAAGCCCTGCCAAGATACTATCCCACCTAAACTGTTGTTTCCTTCTATATCTGGTGAGGATAGGTGCTGTTACCTCAAAGGCAGACAAATAAACTGAGCTTAAATTCCAAGCCTTCAAGTAAGCCTCCCTGCCCCTTGCACTCTCTACCCCACAGGAATTAAGTCTGGGTTCTATGTCCACTGACCGGAAGCACCTCATGCTTCTCCTACATTGCACTCTCTGACTTGCTGATGATTATTAGTTAGGCTATTGAAATGATTCATTGCCCGCTGCCTTTCTCCTCAAGGTGAATGAACTTGTCTGGAGTTTTTGTTTCCTGGGCACATTTTAAACACTGATCCATGGTACAGAATTGCCTCATAGTAAAATTCTTTACTTTTCACAAGTGCCTTGATTATGCTGAATGTTCTTGGCTACAATACAGAAATTAATAATTCAGTGAGTGGAATTTCTTGCAGCAGGTTGGTAACACTGTGTGGACATCATAGATTTTGTGTGTGTATGTGTGTGTGTGGGAGAGAGAGAGAGAGAGAGAGAGATCAATGTCAGAGCTACAGGTCAAAGACCAAAGGTCAACACCATACCTTACAATGGGCTGGAGTGCAGTTTCAAGGCTTATCTTCATGTCCAGTGGGTAGGCGCACTGGAAATTGACATTGACAAGGAAATCCCTGATGATGAAATCAGTGGCCAAGAAAAGAGTATTTGTGTAGATGGCATAGGTCCTGTTGCTCTTTGGTATAAAAAATAAAAAAGCATATGTTTATTATGCAGATGTATATAGGTGTATCTCAAACTCAGATCTGTCTGATTCCACTATCAGTGTTCCCAACCATGGAGCCACCCTGAATTGTGGCCTCCAGGGCTAGTACTTAGGGCAAGCCCAGAGTAAACTTTCCAAAATGAGTGGTTGACCCTGTGGAAGACTCAGAGGCTGGCATGTTGCTCTTCTCACAACACCCCCAATTAAGATCATTGTAATCAGAGATGACTTTATGAAGCTCAGGTGTTAAGCTGTCCAAGCCTAAGCTCTTTTTTTTTTTTTTTTTTTTTTTTTTTCTGAGACAAGGTTTCTCTGTGTAGCCTTGGCTGTCCTGGACTAACTTTGCAGACCAGGCTGGTCTCGAACTTAAGTGATCTGCCTGCCTCTGCCTCAAGCCTAAGCTCTTTAACAAGGACCAGCATGTATAAACTCACATAGCCAAGGAGGCTAAAAGAGGATAAGACATTTGTGTGAGATCTCACAGCTATGAAGATGTTTCCATTAGCACAGACACCCACTACCTTCTAGTAGCAATGCATAGCACTTACCTCCAGAATGTTCCCACAATGACTAGCCACAACAGGGATAGTCATGGACACCCAGTTGTTGGGCTCATTTTGCATGATCCTGCTGCAGTTCCTGTCATTCAGGTAGGCAACGATCTCTTCTTTGAAACCCAGACCTCCCAGCAAACATTTGTCTAGCTTCACCTTGATCTCATTGGCTCCACAGTCCAGCTGAGGCTCCAAACTCTGAGTATCTATGAGGCCAATAATGAGGTCAGTGGAGTGGACAGGGGACCAGACGATGAGGAGCATCTACATTCTCTGCCTCTCGGCAAATCTACCATGCCCATCAAGTTGTTGGATAGACTAGATGAGGTCTGGGCTCCCGGTAGAAGTCACACACAGACTGATAAAGAGGCTTCTGGTCCAAGACTTCTAAGCATCTCAAGTACAGGCTTGGCTTAGCTGCTCTTGGGAAACCAAAATAGTCCTGTATTCCAGACTAAACCAAAGCCAGATGCCCATGCCAGAGCCACTAGTTGATACAGTGCTACAGTACCCAACCTGGAAGCTTGGTTGGGCTTCCACCCCCTCTCACCCTTGAGAACCCACTGGCTTTATAACAAGTAGCCCAAATAATTCTCAAGATCTCCACAACACCAGCTCCATGGCCTCTGACTCTGGTTACCCCCTCATCCTGAACCTCTAAGGCTCTTCCTCTTGCCCTGGCTTCTTAACCCTAGGAGTTTCTCACCAGAAATATTGAGTCCCTGCCTACAGACACAGGCCCAGTAGTCATCTTGGAATACACATTCCTCCTCAGGACGACAAGGAACCTCACAGTTCTTTAGTGCAGTGGAGGGGTCTAGAGGAAAGGGATGGAGAAAGAGGGTCAGAATGCAGAGCAGGGCGGGTCTGAGTTCTCCCAAGCCAGCACTCTCATTCCTTCAGTCTTTATAAACAGATGAGATGTTTACCAGAGGAGCCACACCCTCCACTCATATTTCCTGACTCCTAAATCCAGCAGAGGGAGTAACATCCCTGAAACTGCTAAGCCAAGCAATACTGTAGCTACTTTATTTTGAATCATTTGACCCCTATGGTAGAAACATGTGACAGGATAGAATGATTTTAAGTCAACAGTTGCCAGGGTTATAAGGCCTGGGTTTAAGTCCCAGCATTTCTACAGTTCAGTTTTGTGATACAGGGACAGCTGTGTTACCTTTCGGTGCTCTTGACTGAGTAGGGGAATTTAGTACATCAATGTGCTTAAAGCAGAAAGGTAGAGGTCCACTGTGAGCAGTGTGAGCTATTGTTTTTGCTTTTTGTTTCAGAAAAGAAAACAGATTCATTTGAAGAGGGATAAATTTTGAGAAAAGTAAATTTTGAATGCGCCTGGGTTCTTGATTGTGTGTGTGTGTGTGTGTGTGTGTGTGTGTGTGTGTGTGTGTGTGTGTGTGCATGTGTGGGAGTGAGCACTCATGCATACACAGAGGCTAGAGGAGGACATCAGATGTTCTTACTCCCTTAAGGCAAGGTCTCTCATTGAATCTGAGTCCAGTCTCCTGTCTCTGTTCCCCGTAGTCTGAGGATAACAGGCATGCTTGGCCACGTTCACCTTTTTATGGGTACTGGGGATTTGAATTCATGCCCTCATGCTTTCACATGAAACACTTTTACTTGCTGAGGCTTCTAACTAGCCCAATATTATGCAATATCATTTATAAGTAAGACTATCTCACACTCAAATGTAAGTTTCTGGCTTGTGCCTGGCAAATCATAAATTACATTTCTGTATGTTTCTAACAGGATCCCAGCAGTGGTTACTTTGCTTAGTGTCCTCTTGATCATCTCTGTTGGCTCCATTGAGTCCTGGGCAGGACAGATAATCCTGCCCTGCAGATGCTCCTTACCTGTGCAGTATCTCAGACTGCACTCAGGGGTACCCTGGAACCTGTACACATGATAGTGTCCCGATTCTTCTGAGCAGGCCTTCACCTGAACCTCAGAACTCCAGAAGCAACAATTTTCATTCCAGTGGGCACAGGCTGTGCGGCTGACAATGCCATCGCCAAGAATGGGGTGCGATCCATTCAGCCACATGGGAGAAAAGGTGTGGCACCTATATATATCCACACAGGTCTCTGGCATCTTCACCCCTCCTTCTCCCACAAAACGGTACCAGCCGTGCAGCTGATCATCACACTCGTCTGATTCCACCTTGTTCTCTGTGCTTCTGGAGGGATCGTCCAGGATGGTGTAATTCTGGCAGGGGTCAAAGCAGACGCCAGCATCTGGAGTGTCAGGAGCTCCACAGTCAAAATTCAGCCTGTCGAAGTTGCTGTCTCTGAGGCTTCCATAATCTGGGCAGAACAGAGAACATGAGGGTTTATTGAGCAACTCCACAGCCTTCAGGGTTTTATTCCTTCCCCATTTTGTTTTGAATATTCTAATGATCCCAATGAGGCCAATAGGTACACATTGCAGTAACTAACACCAAACATTGTTGTTTGGGAAGCAGAATGACCAGCAGAAAAAAAAAAAAAAAAAAAAAGTCAGGCCACCACCTTGCACAACCCCACTGCCCCACCCAGGATTAGAAAAGAGTTTCTCTATGGGCCACTCACAGGACACTATGTGTTTCCTGCTAAACTGGTGTTTGCTTTGCTCACAAATGTAATACAGATCCTCAGACATTAGTAAGCAGAAATAAGTATTGGCATGTTGCTTGACTTGGCAAAATATGTCTTAAAATAAAAGTGGTCCTAAGTTAGACCCATCTCTAGAAGTAATTACAAATTTTTTGTATAGACATTGGAGTTTTCTCATGGATGTGCAAGCAACACACACACACACACACACACACACACACACACACACACACAGTTGTTTTAAACACTGGTTGCAATTTTTAATCTATTATAAGATGGACATTGGTCCCTGTCAATAGGTAACCACAGAGGTCAGCATCCATACATCTCTCATGTCAGGCATCCCCAAGCTTAGTGTTACTGCACATTATTGCCTGAGTTATTCACTATTGTGCAACTGTCTTCAAAACAGAACCAGATAACATCAGAGGGGATTGGAGTACACCTCTGACCTGCTGGCTGCTGACCCGGAAAAGTGATTACACTCTCCTGAGACTTGTACACAACCACCCCTGAGAGTGTTAGGTTTCCGTACTCCCCACACCTCAGGGCCTGCCATTTGCACACCTGTTTGTGTTCTTGTAAATGACTTGTGAGATATCTTCCAGTGAATCTCTTTAAAAATTAGTTTCATGTTGGGGGCTGAAGAGATAGTTCAGTTAGGAAGCACCTTGTAAGCAGAAGCATGCGAGCTCAATCACAGAGAACTCATTTTTAAAAGCTGAACATGGTGGCATGAGCTTTTAATCCCACTGCTTGGATGGTGGGAATAGGCAGGCCATGGAGGGGTGACTCCCCAACCAGCTAACCTAGCTTATGGTGAAAGTGAGAAACCTTGCCTTAAAAAGCAAGGTAAATGGCACTGAAGTAACGGTATCTGAGGTTGTCTCTAGGCTCCATATGTGCATGTGCACACACAGACACACAGACAGAGACAGACAGACACACTTATAAACATATAAACAAATTTCATCTAAAGGAATAATATCTATGATAACATAGGATGTAGGGGTGGTTGTGTTATCATATTATTTAATATTCATAAAATAAGTAGTCAACCATTAAAGGTTTTGAAGAGCTTCCCCAGCTGCCAGGGTCATTTTGGGTAGGTGTGTTTCATTTGGAAGATAAAGCCTTAAAGGTTAAACAATGCCATGCACACACAACTAGGTGCAACCAGTTACCTCTAGAATGGTGAACTAAGCTCATCTTTGGGCTCACAATTGTATACGTATCAGTGAGACTTTTTAAAAAGGAAGGAAAAGCTATTTATCCAACCTTGCTCACATGTGTTTGCTCTAAGGACAGAAATTGTGGTCCTTGTTATTCTTGGATCATTTCCCACACACCTTGTGCTTTCCCATGGGTGGAAGAGTTCAGTTCTCTTCCCAGCCTCCCACTACAGGACTCACACTTGCACCCTTAGCTGGAAACTTTTTCTAAAACTGTCAGGGTTGCTCCCATTTACAGATCTTGGGAGCTGGGTACAGTGATTTTAATCCCAGAATTTTAGAGGCCAAGGCAGGAGGATTAAGAGGCAGTACAACAGAGAGGGGGGGGAGGGAGAGGGAGGGAGGAGGGGAAGGGAAGGGAAAGAAGGAGGGAGGGAGAGAGAGAGAGAGACAGAGAGACAGAGACAAAGAGAGAGAGAGAGAGAGAGAGAGAGAGAGAGAGAGAGAGAGAGAGAGAGAGAGAGAGAGAGGAGATCTTTTGAAGATAGAGATATTGCTAAATCTAGCACCTTCTTTTTTACATATGAGCAGCTTGATAGAGGAGAAACTAGGTGACAGGATGCTTCCCCTTATCTTCCAGGCTGTGCTCTCTAATAAACCCCAGAAAGGGGCTGCAGAAGCTAAGGCTTCTAGCTCTCCTGCCCTTTCGGGCTTTGAGAGACTGATGATTCCCTTGCTTTCTGTCCCTGAGGTTTTGCTTCCAATTCCGTGTTCCCGGAACAGACCTGAGCAGCCTTTTCTCCTCCCACCTGCTGCTCACTCCCCAGGTCTTGCTGAGCCTCTGAGATCCCTGGAGAGCAGACATTCACTCACCTTGCTGTGTTGTAGATGGAGATACCAGTGTTAGAATGCAGAAGGCCACAGCCAGCCACAGCAAGTCACAGCCCACCATCCTTTTCATAGAATGAGGCTTGCAGGTCATTCTGCAACCTGCAGCCTCTCCATGCAACTATGGAAAAGGAAAAGCTCACATTAGGTCAAGGCAACAGACCTCTGTGTCCAGGAGTAAGGTTGACACTCATATCAGTTCTGCACCTACCCTGTTATTCTATTTGCTTGAAGCCCCTTGCATAGTTTGACTCACTTATTAGGTCTCAGGAACATACTGTTATGTTTCCCATTTTGAGAGTGAAGTTTAGTTCCAAGAGTATATTAATCTAGCCAGGCATGATGGCACAGACCCATAATCCCAGTGCTCAGGGAGACAGAGGCAGGTGGATGGCTGTGAGTTCAAGGCCAGCCTGTTCTACAAAGGGAATCCAGGACAGCCAAGGCTACACAGAGAAACCTTGTCTCAAAAACATAGCAAACAAACAAAAATGAATACATTAATCCAAGCAGTATTTATTCAGCTGCTTCTCTGCATTTATGGATATTACATGGCCAACATATGGCAATAGGTCCGGGTTCTCAGAACCCAAACTGCTGGCATGAGGTGCGGAAATGGAGCGGGATAGGAGTAGGGGCTTTCCAAGATGAAGTCCATAGAAAGCAAGCCAAAGGCGGGTCAGTGCTGCAGAATGTCCTTGAGCAGTACTTGGAAAGTCCCTGCATAAATGGAAATACACACTCTCTGGAAATTGAAGGCAAGAATTCTAGTGATTATGGACATCTATGGACAAGACTGCTGCCTATCTTGGTTCTATGCATCAGGTCCCACTAAGACCCTCTAGGATTTCACAAGCCTAGCACTATTTCAGATTGAATTCTAAGCCCCTTTCTCTCAGCATAGCATATGGCATAAACTAGCGTCCCAGTAAAAAAAAATACATGATAAAATAATTAATACATGAATAAGCAAGGAAAGAAATAAATAATAGACAAAATGACTGCCACCTTTGGGTAACATTTGTCCTTCTTTGCCCTGAAAGAAGGGCCTCTGGGTGATTTCTTGCAGCCCCTAAAAGATGCAAATTGGGTCTAGAAACCTGTTTCTGATGGGCTGTCTTGTGTATATCATAAGTGAACAGAACAGAGACAGAATAGCACCCAGGACTATGGTTTAGAGATGCCAACCCAAGTGGACACCTGTGACTTCAAAGTGGGAAGGGAAAGGATGTCATATATAAGATAGCCACACCCAGGAGGTGACTGAAACCATGAACTGAGTGATTTCGGAACATTTGACAGTGCTTAAAGTCCAGAGTCACTTCTGGCTTCAGAAAGGTTACAGATAGCCCTAGCAAGTACTGTAGGTAGAGAGGGTGAAACTCACCTGCAGGTGAGAAGAAATCCCGCTGGGCCCTGGAGCAGAACTTACCTTAAGAGAAGAACCCAGAGCCTTCTTCCTCTTCTGCCCAGTATGGGAACATAACCTGTTGCCTGCCTTCTTTATACTGACACTCCCCATCCATGTGGCCCTTCACGATTGGTGCTGAGCTAGGACCAGCGCTAAATTCCCAGGCAATAGGACTTATTGAACGTAAGTAAGATAAGCTATTTACCGTACAGGGTAGCAAAAGAAAGGCTTTTGTGACACCCACATGGGAACTCTTCCAGAAGGTCCTGTTTCAAACAAATGTTTCTCCATGTACTTAAGGTTGGCTACACCAGGTGCTGCCAGTAGCTTGCAATCATTATTTCTCACATCTAATCTTCCAATAAACCCACAAAGCAAAGCCAATGTCATGATTATTCTCACAGAGCAAATTCTAATGAGAAGGAAGCAAAAATGTCCAAAGGAAAGTAGACAGAAACCAAATAGGCTTGTTTGCTCAGTGGATGTATAGTGTGATTCCAGTTCCTAGATAATTGCATTAAAACACTTCTGCCAGATTCACCTGAGGCTGAAGAGTGTAATGGAATGAAGGAAGGGTCTGAGAGCTTCCCATTATTAACCCACGAAGTTTACCCAATTTCCAATGAAATATTTGGAAATGGTGAGTTGTGGGAATGGAAAGAGATGCCCATGGCTTTTGGACAAAATCAGCATCTCCTCCAAGTCCTTAAAATAAGTGGGCTAGCCTAGACCACAGAACTGTGAAAAAAGACTTTAAGAGTTTGGTCATAGTCAGTCCCTTTCCCAAGTCATCCAATATTTAACTCCATTGTCCCCTACCCACCCAACTTTGTATCTCTTTTTTCCTCTGGCGCCAATTTATATTGCCTATATATTACTGGATGTGTGGCCTTCCTCTGAGGTGTAATTGAACCATTCTCCCAGCCAGTATTATAGACGCATATCCTCAGTTGAGGTTCTTCTTCCTTATAACTAGCTTGTGTCAAGTTGGGAGAAAACCAATGAGAAGAAAGGGCTTCAATCTGTCATGGCAGAGAGCATAATGTAAGTTTTAGTCCAAGGCAGTGGGAGCCTGTGGCAGAGGCTGTTCACATCACAAGAGACCAGGAAGTAGAAAGCAAGAGAGGCCTAATGAATGGTCTGCCCCAAGTGCTCTGCTTCTGCCAATTGTGCCCCACCTCTTAGAGGTTCCACAGCACCCCAAATAGCACCACCAACTGGGGAACAAATGTTGGAAAGAGGGGCCTGAGAAGACCACTTCAGACCCAAATTATAGTACAGAATTTCAAATTCACTCATAGGCTGACCCAGCTTGGATGACTCTCCCAAACTTCATAGACAGTCCCCAGGTCCTGCTTGGCTTCTCCTCTTGCGTTCAGACACTTGAGATCCCTCAAACGCAACAGCTCCCAGTCTGAACTCATCAGATCTTAGACTCCGCTCCTCTCCCTATGTCTACCATCACCTTGATTGATGGCAGCATTGCTCCTAGTTTTCCAGCCTGGAGGCTTGACTCTTTCCTTTCTTTCTTTCTTTTTTTTTTCTTTCCTTTCTTTCTTGAGCCTTTATTCCAGGAAGTCTCATACCTTGACTTTCTGCATTTTGAATGCTTCAACTCTATCTTCTCTTCTTCATTTGTTTCTACTTCAATCCAAATATAGGTTGCCATCTTGTGAGAGGGTGGTTTTAGTGTTGGCTATGGGTCTGTGTGCTGCCATTCGTGTCTCCTTTGTTTCTTCTGTTTTTCCTGTAGCCTTTGTTATTCTCTGCCCCCAGCATTCTATGCCCCAGGGATCTGACCCTGTCTACACTTCCTTCTTTTCCTCTTACTTCATTGGGCCAGCTCTGCTTCAGCCAATGCTGCATTCTCTAAGCTCCTTTTTGTCCTCAAACACTTGCATAATCTTCCTCATGCCTAGATCACTCCATGTTTACCATCTCTGCCAAGAAGCCTTTCCTAACACCACATTTTTTCTGGCCCTCTGTTCTGTCCCCATCCCTCTCTATCTGCCCACTGAGTCTGTAGGCGCTTTGTGATCAGGGCTTTTGATCTTCACCAAGGAAGCATTCATTTAATAAACAAATGGACAAAGCAACTGTATATTCTAGGTCTTCCCTGTTTGAGTCATGCTTTCAATGTCCGGTTGTTGATCAGCCTTAGTGGAAAGACACAAGTTTCAGGACTTTTGCACTTGCTGTTCCTGCTGTCCCCAGTAGGCTGCATCACTCCTTTACTCTTTCAGCTCTTGCTTCTCAGAGAGACTATACTCTGTCTCTCTATGTGAAACAGCACTCCTGTTACACTATTATGCACTCTTTGCCTTTTCCTTGCCTCCTCAATATCACATTTCATGGTTATCATTTCAAAGTATCTTCCTTACCAAAATGGCTCTGATTTGTTAATTTGCTATTCCCACATTACCAGAAAGGTGTTTGGCATTTCATTTGCGCCCAGCGTATCTAGCAGATACATTAAGCTGTGTAACTAGCAGATAGAAATAAGGAAAGGAAAGGAAAAGAAAGGGGCAAAGACATCATTTTGGTACTTCTCCTCTGCCCCTCACTCAGCCTTTGTCTTTAGCTCCTGCTTTTGATTCCCTTGGCCCAGAACTTCTCTTCAAGTTCTGCTGCTCCTGCATCCCAACACAGACCATTCTGCAAGGAGTCACTTCATCCAAACTGACCACAGCCTAACTGTGCATGGGAGAGTGCTGGACCAGCCTGTGGGCCATCTGCACAGCTCTTGGGTAACAGTAAGAGGCCTACACATTCTGTGTATGTCTGTGTGTGATAGCTGCTCTTAACATAAGACACACTGTCTCAGCAGCCCTTGCTGCAGACACACAAGCCTGACCTCTCCTGAGATCTAATGTGAGGCATTGGCCTCCCCAGGAAAGTTCCAGCAGGAGACCAGGGAAGCAGCTGGGCCAGGGAAAAGAGTTCTCATCAGCATTGGTGACCTTTCATCTAGAGATCTCTGGGATCTCTCAGTATCTGAGCATAGAAAGTATCTGGTTTCTATCCATACATGAAACCTCACGATAACTCTCTACCTACGGGAGGGCGTGCCTATGCTCTCTGCTACTGCTGAGGCCTGAGAAGAGATATACAGCTTTAGGATTGTCAAGTAGAAACCAGTGAACATGCGTCCTACAGAGGCACAAGACACCTGTCATTGCTTCTGCATCTCTTCTCTAAGACCTGAGAATCCCACAGCAGGGGCTGGTTCTGCCTCATCTGCCAGTGTTTCTTAGCACCTAGTATAAGCCTACAATATGTGGAGCCCTCAAAGTCTGTTTCTGGAAAATCAAAGTTGCCTCGTGAGCTCATCATGGCTGCCCCCATGGCAAAGAATCAACCACCTCCTGTTGTCTGTTTTAAACTCTCCATTTCTGGAGTCCCTGGCAGTCTTTGGAACTGTTCACTGACTATGTTCACTGTTAGATCTCCAGTATACCTCTGTAACTAGTATAGGAGCAGCTTGATAAATATCTACTGAATGAAAGGATAGATGTATATATGGACAGGTGAAATGCAGACATGTGTAGCAGAGCATTTATTGAGCCCCATCTCTTGGAGCAACTGTGAAGTCCATATAGAGAAAAGGTCTGTTTTTTTTTTTCCCATCACATGATGTTCAGCACAACAGACAGTGCCCACACCAACAGTGTACTCAGTAAAGATTTGAATCAATGATTCCAAAAGCTGATGCTTTAATCTTATGATTTTGCCACATTCTTTAAGGAGACATAGGCTTCATGTGCCCACATATCACAAATCCCATTCTGAGAAAGAGCAGCACTGAAAGATACCAACTTGTTTTTGATAGTGAGGATTAAAGGGCAAAAGACTAAGTGCAAGCTGGAGGCAGCATCAGCTCCCTCTCCTGTGGCTGAAAACCAGCCTGCATCTCCCCTCCTGGCCAGCAGGAAGAAAGCTGTGACCCACACCAGATTTCCTGTGGTCCATCACTGAAAGGTCAGGGTCAAAGAGGCTGAGAGAGACAGGGGCAGCCAGATGCTCAGGAGCCCTAAAAGGAAAACAAATATAGAGATATGTCAAATGCTGGTGTACTTTTGTGCAAAATAACATGACAGTTTGCTACAGAATAGCCGAGAAGGGTGCCATCTCTGGAGTAGGCAGTTAAAAGAAGGTTTCTACTCTGGGTAGGAAAGTAGATAAAGGCGCCATTCCATGTGGACTGGTTTGAAGAGGGCAGTAGTGTCTCCCAGAGGATGTGGTGTGCACTCTCATCTAGTGTCTAACACATTTAACCATCCTAGAGACCCCAGAGGCTAGTCACAAAGGATGAGCCTTTGTCATAGAAGCAATGTGACTTTCCAGCTCTGAGCTCGGTGGTACAGAACTTACGACAAACACCAGGTTGCTGTAGCAGCCCTCTCAGACCCAGGTTTCATAAGCCAAGAAAGACAATGCCTATGTGGATTCAGTTTTCATCTGAAGTGTCAAATAAGGCAGAAGGCAGAAGAAAAAGGCCAAAAATGTCACCAGTTCTTGGTTTTTTGTGGTCTGAGGCTTGAGGAAGGCAAAAGAGAAAAGAGAAAAGGGAGGTTGTAGGTCTGATGTGCTCAATGCACTATTAAGCTTGGTTCTTGGCAAACAGTGGCCCTCAACAAATATTTGCTAGCTGTGAAGCAGCCCCAGCAGGTGTTAGAGATGAGCCTCAGCTTCAGGAAGTGCCAAGAAAAGGGCAGGGGGACTTTACCTGTCCTTAGGGAACAGATTTTAATAAATATATGTGGGTATCTAAGCAGAAATAAACATGCATGCAACTGCAGCTGTGTGTATGTCTGTGTAAAAAGACACAAACATGTGTGATCTGTGTGTATGTGCATATATGAGCATCGTGATATGTATACAATCATGAATGCGTATGGTCTGTGCATAGATATGCGTATGTACAGTCTTGTGAGGATATGAGTGTGTATGGTCTGTGTGTTCAGGTGTGAATGTGTGTGATCCATATGCAGGTGTGAGTATATGTGGTTGTATGTCCATGAATGTGTGTGCAGATGTGAGTGTGTGTGATCTGTGTGCATATGAGTATCAATGGTTTGTGTGCTGATATGAGGGTGTGTTGTTTGTGTGTGCATATATGAATATGTGTGAGCCGACAGGAGTTGTGTGATCTGTGTGTATGCAAATATATGTATAAGATGCATACAGATATAAATGTGTGCAATATCTGTTCACAGATATGAGAGTTTGTGCAAACATACCTAGATACTGCATTCTCTTGGTCTGTTGGGTTATGCCTCTGTTCTACACACTACGGTGAGACAGCACGAGTGTGAGCATGCATACGGACCAACGTCCAGACATTTTCAAGTCAAATCACCCATTAGCAGCTCAGGCTCTGAAGGCTTTCTATGCCCTCCAGCCCACTCTGATCCCCAGATAGAAACCACAGAGGCATTGTCATGAAGCAGGTAACTGTAGAGAAAAGACCTAAACTTACTCAAGTTTCTGGAAGCAGCCTTGGACTCTGAGGCCTGGACACCTTTGGGAGAAACAGAAGATCCATGAGAAGTGAAGCATGGGGATTGCAAGGAGGCTGAGACCAATTCCCTCCACTTGCACAGTCAGTGTCACTTTCTGAAACCCAAATCCAACCATACCACTCTCCTACACTGGAGTTTTCCAGACTCACGTACCTTGTGCTTCCAGAAGAAAGCCTGTCAAAATCTACAGAGCCCCACAGTGGCTACATCTACATTAGCTTATCAGACGTCACTGGCCTAGCTTCCCTCAGTTCTCCTAACAAGCCTGCTTATCCTTAGTCTTCCCCCATCACCAACACTGGGTCTGGTTTTGTCAGAACAACTCCAGATTCGGTGTACACTTTCTTCCCGCACTAAGTCAACTGCAATTCTACACATCAAAATCATGCTGTTTCCCCAACTCATGCATCCAAGTGGCTCTGCTCTCCTTATCACAAGACATTAAACCACAGTAAGCACCAAAGCATGTGTCTGCAATGGGTAAATTGTCGGGGGGGGGGGGGGGGGGGGATGGTCTAATGTATTTTTATGTTAATTACTGTTTGTTGTCTCTGTGATCCACCTTTTGAATAACAAAAAGCCATCCCACCTGGGCAGGGCAGTAGAGACAGGTGGGGTTTAGAGAGAGAGAAATAATGTTGGGAAGAAGAAGAGAAACCACCACAAGGAAGGAGAGAAACCTAAAAAAGAGAGAAAGGCTGCCATGGGTTAGATGGAGGAGAAATTCATGGCTGGCGTATATGAAAAATTCAGCCCAGATAAAAAACATTAGCAAGTACTTGGGATTATAGATGGGCAGTAGCTTGATAAAAGTTATTGGAAACAGATGACATGGGATTGAGACAAGGATCCTATGCCTGTTCCAATATGGGAAGTAGTTTAGAAAATTAATGTCTGCCCTGCCCCAGGTTAACTAAAGCTATTTTAAAATATAACAAGTGTCTGTGTCTTAATTGATTGCTAGCTGGTAGTAATAATAATAATAACAATACAGATCATTTAAAAACAAATAAGTTGTGCCCAACGTGGGGCATGCATCCACACTCTTAAAAATCATATTTTGTCATAGTCTAAAAAGAGTTGATAGCTCCAAGAGAGCATCCATGAGCCAAAAAAAAAAAAAAAAGGCCAGTTAAAGAAACAAAAGTAAGAGGCTGACAGTCTTCTAAACTGGCCTAAAAAATAGAGTTAAATGCCTAAAAATAATAATAAAATAAAAACTACTATTGTCCCTTTCCAAAACGCCATGACAAAAGGCTCCTAGATCATTTTTGGCTTTGTTTTGGTGTTTATAAATTTGTTTACAATGGGCTTAGTCATAGTCACACTTCGCCTTACCCTCTCTAAAAATGTTAAAGAGAGAGAGAGAGAGAGAGAGAGAGAGAGAGGAAGTTGGTGGGGGGTGGGGGGGGGGGGGATGTGAGACTAAGTTACTAATAACCAAAAAGGAAAAAAAAAAAAAATCTGGACTTTTCTCCATAGAGTTTAAATTCCAAGGAATGGTGGACAGGATTTCACTAACTAAAGCCTAATTTGACACAAATGACCCAAGGCTTAGACTTTTCTGGTTTGGTTGATTGATTTATGTTTGATATTTCTAAAGATTTTGACTAAATTGAGATAAAATAATTAAATAGGGAAATGGCACCAGCCCTTAATCCCAACACAATAGAGACAAAAACCAGGCAGACTCCTGAGTTCCAACCTGGCCTCCACAGGCTTGACCCCCTGCAGATAAGATAAATTACTTACAAGAAACTGCTTAAGATCTAAACTAACAAATTTTTGGATACATTCCTTTTTCTTAATAATAAAGTATATGTGCTTACTGATCTAAAAAATGAATCCACATCAACCTGAGGTTTATGTAAAATAAAATAAAAAAATGATTAAAATGCTTTTTTAAAAGGCCAGCTAATCTCCTCAAAAGTAAAACATCCATGAAAAATATGGGTAATGTTGGTAAGGTAAAGACCAAAGTTAAACAGAGAGATAGACATGAAGCTACATAGCTCCCATGTAGAAAAGGGGTGAGACAAAAAACACCCACAACAAAAATAAAAAATCAGGTACAAGATATCTATGGCCTAAGAAATATATTTTGCTGGTCAAGAGAAAGACCAAGGTTAAAAAAAAACATAGAAACTGGCTATGTAGGTACAAAATACAGACAACATACATAGACCCTAAAATAAAATAAAAATCTATCTGATGTCTATTTAAAACTTAATGCCTTTTTCTTCTGCTCAGAACAACCGGCTTGTTTCTAAAACAAAAGACATTTTCTCCAAAAACAGGATGTGGCCTAATTTACATATCAAGCCCCATAAAGCCTAAAAAATGACATTTAAAACTATACAATCTTGTTTTAATTCCAATGTGATGATAATTGTATGTTCATTGTTAATGGTGATGTTATATTTTGTCTTCAAAATAGGTCAAATTAAAACAGACCTAAATTAAAAAAAAAAGACTACTAACTTAAAAGGGTCTATGTTTACATAAATTCAAACTACAAATCAGTTAACTTATATTATTCCACTACACGAAAAAAACTCTAAGACTAACTGAGACATGTGCATCCCGCACACCTAATACATTCATAAATTTAAGATTATATAACGCTTGTAAAAAATTATATGTTTTCAAAATTAAAAAACCAAACACTGTTCTTCCAACATACTAAGATGCTTACATCCTACATCCTTCATGGTCCGTCCCCAAGCGTTTCGGTTGTGGTTCCTCATCAGAAAGGACAGCTTCAAAGAAGTTTCCTGATCCAAATTGGTCCAACATTTCAGACTGTCCCACACAAGACTAATATTAAACCTAATATTTCTGAACATTTAGAGACTAAACCACAAATACTATTCCCATCTTGTTTAACCATGTTTTTTATTTGGGGCCCCCTACAGGTATTCTCTGCCCCAAATCAACTTTAAAAAACTTTTTTTTAAAAACCCACCCATTTCCCTTAAGGGGGTTGGGTGGTTTTTGGTTACTTTCTTAGACTATAGATATATATTGTCATTAAAAGATATAAAGATAGAGGTTGTAAAAAAAAAAAAAAAGAAAGGAGAGTATAGATATATGTAGGGATGATAGGACAAAAAGTAGATTATTGAATCTACTCCTCAACTTAGGTCCTTAATTGTTACTCACAAATAAGGTTAATTTTAATTCCTTGATAGTGAATTTTGTATATTGATACAAAATAAGTCTAAGTAAGGCAGCAGTTCTAACCCCAGAGAATCTACTGCTCCTCACTCTTATGTTCCGGGTAAGACCCAAGAAGGCAGCCACATCGCCCCTTCCCCATTCAGAGTCATGACAGAAGAGTATATCTCTCACCTTGTCGTGTGATGGGACCCAAGTTCAGGACATGAGTCTGATCTATAAAGTTCGCACTTCGAAATCTAGTACCAGAGCAGGTCTGCAGGGGAAGAGTGACACAGAAAATCACTAGTGTGTGGAAAGCAAGGCAGAACATGCTCCTTGCATGGGAAGTAGGCAGCCACGTCAGAAGATCATCCTCCTGCCTCATACAGGAAATAGGAACTCACATCCCACCTCAACCCCTAATTGTGATTGTGGAAACTTCACTTAAGTTCTCTGAGATTTTCTAAATGGAAAGTGAGCTAGTACCTCCCTTGCTGATTTCTGTGATGCCTGAGTACATTAAAACACCTGAGTTGAACATGATGCTGAAGGCTTACCTCCTGTTATTGGGAGATAAGCTTGCATCTTGCAAATAAAGCCAATTTATCAGACAACTTCCCTGAGATCACTGCCACCACTTCCTAACTGCCAGGTAGACCAGGCGTCCTGACCAGCCCTTCCCACTCTGTCATGCAGTTCTGTGCCCCTATAGATAGATAAATACCAGATATTTATCTATAGATAAATAAATACCACAAATACATGTCTTCTTTAAGCCTGTGACCAAATGATAGAAATGAGCATTGGAGCAAGCTGCTATGGTGTGTTCATGACTCACAGGCTTGCACTGTTCATTCACAGCATCACACAGGTACACCTCGCAGTGCAGGTAGACAAGGTCGTAATTTCCTGCAAACCGGAACATCTGAACAGAAAATCGTCCCTGAGGGGACTCGCCATTCTCCATCACCTGAATGGTTGTATCCTCTGTCTGTGGACATCTGAATGGGGAACATTAAGACATATGATGGGGTTGGTCAAGCAAGGTGTTGGAGCTCCACTTCCAGGCCTTAACTATCACATCACCACCTGTTAGCTGTGTGGTTTTGGCCAGACAATTAAACCTCTCTGTGTCTCAATTTCTTCATAGCATGCAGGAGTAATAATTACAGCCTATGTCAAAAGATAATTGTGAGGATTAACAGTTATATTTTTCAAAGTGCTTACAACAGAGTCTGGTACACAGTAGGAACCACCTGTGTCTAGGGCTAAAGAAGAATAATAAAAGTCTTCAACCACAGAGTTGGAACAAACCAGAAGTCAGACATTTCTCACTGCCAAGGAAAAATATTGAAGAATCATTAGCTGTTTTATGCTGTTGAATATGTGCCTGTTATAATAGCAGAAACCAGGGAGTCCTGCCAGCCACTGAGCCAACAGAAATACGTGTACCCATTTGCGATGGCATCCAAATACAGCTGCCAAGAGAAATAATTCAGGATGCATAAGCTTATATGTGTGCTGGGCATTCCGGGCATTGAAGCAGGTAACCCTATTTCATTTCACATTTGCTCAAAGATAATTTTAAAACTGAGACAGGATCATTCAGAGTGGCATTCACTTTCTGCTAGATATCCACTATAAGGCAGATCCAATCCTAGCACCCAAAACTCTATTTGACAAAAAGAAAAGGAGGAGGAAGAAGACAAAGAAGGAAGGAAGGAAGGAGGAGGAGGAAGGAAAAAGGGAGGAGAGAGGAGAAGGAGGAAGAGGAGGTGTAAGAAGACTTGAAATTAAGCAGTAACCCATTCCAAATGGAAATCCATATTCAACATTGCCCATCACAGCCCCAAGCAGATATCCTAGTGTCCCCTCTGGTCACCCTCAGCACCCTCAGTGTCCTCAACTTGCCTCCTATCTTGTGATGTAGTAACACTTTCCCATGACTCATAATGCTCAGGCCAGCTTCCTCATACACACACAGAGAGACTCAAATACACACCACATTTCTCCCTACTTTCTCCAGAACATATATGTCCCAATTTTATACTCAGGAAACATGACTGTAGGGGTTCCTGCAGAGCACTGTTCTCTATCTCCATGTGGCATATGAGAACATGAACATCCAAGAGCATGAACCGGCTTGCACCTCAGAGCAAGGAAATGGAGAAGCCAAGGATGGCATTCATATCATTCTAATGCCCTGTCAAGATCATGTCAGCGTAGTCCAAATCCCAGCCTCTTCGCTGTATTTAGATACCACCTTTCCAAATGCTTGCCTGTGTGTCCCAACATCTTTGTTTTTGTTTAATCTTTTTTCTTTCTTATGATACATTTGTGCAGACATTTAGAGCATGACAATCACTTTGTATCCTCTCTCATGTAAACAAAAGAAATCTTACACATGGGAGACATGAGAGCCATCAGACATTACTTGGTCACTGTTAATT
Organism: Acomys russatus; assembly: GCF_903995435.1. Taxonomy (NCBI): domain Eukaryota; kingdom Metazoa; phylum Chordata; class Mammalia; order Rodentia; family Muridae; genus Acomys; species Acomys russatus. The sequence continues at coordinate 105,930 of NC_067141.1, forward strand.
CTAGAACAGACTTCTATTTTATTGCAAAGGGATATTCTAAATAAAGGATGAAAACTGGGTGAGAACTCAACTGAACATCCATCTTGTAAGTAGGCTGACTCTAAAGACCACCCTGAGGAAAGGTCAGGTTAAGGCCGTTCAGGAGTGCCTTTCCTGCCTGCACCATGGACACAAAAGCCTCTACCTCCCCGACTTCATTCACCCAAGAGGCTTTTTATCGCTAACACTCTGCTTATTTCACTTTCATGTAACTGTCTGTTTTGCCTTCAGAATTTACACTGTATGAGGGTAGAGGGCTTCACCTCCTCTCCTCACCACAGTATCCACAAAGCCTCTGTTTAAGAAAAGCCTCTTAAGGAAGAGACAGCACACCTGTGCCTCACAGTTCCCACTGCTCCTTAGCTGGCCATGCCCACTCCTGCTCTCCCAGCCTTTTCCTCCCTACTGGCTACTCTGAGCCTGCCTTTCCATCGGATTTCTTACATTTTCTCATTCAGGAATAGCCACTTGGACCTTTAGTGAACATATGCAGACCTCTTCAAATATAATGTTTTATTGAATAAAATAAGGTATTTCTTTTTTTTTATGTATACAGTGCTCTGTCTGCATGTACACCTGCATGCCAGAAGAGAGCATCAGATCTCATTATAGATGGTTATGAGCCAACATGTGGTTGCTGGGAATTGAACTCAGGACCTCTGGAAGAAGAGAGTGCTCTTAACCACCGAGCCATCTCTCCAGTCCTAAAATAAGGTATTTCAAGAACACAGAGAAAACCAGTTAAATCACAGCACATGTCTTAAAATGTTAAAAAAAAATTTGATTTCTGCTTTTCATACTTGCAAAACTATATTTGACAATGCATTACATAATAAGATCCTAATGAAATAGTACCAAAACCTAATAGATAGCATAGGTAGATCCTTGCATTCTCAAACCCTTCCAGGACTTTTTGTCTGTATCCCAGGTGGGTCAGAATGCTACATTGAAGGTACAGAGTCATGAAGATGTATTTCCCCCATTAATTCTAAAGGCATATCCCAAAATCCCACCCATGAACCCTCAAACAGGACTCAGTGCTTTACCTGTCCTGGATAATGAAGTATTTCACAGGGTCTGTGGAGTTGCTACTGGGCGTGGCATAGCAGTTGGTCATTAGCAGTACAAACCGGGACAAATCACCTCCATCCAGCATGGTGCCCACGTATAGAAAAGCTTCAGTGGACAGCATCACAGAGGGGCCTTGGTAGGGCTGCATGTAGGTAGAGCTCTGAAACAGTGCCATCCGCACAGTAAACATGCCTGTCCCACCCAAGCTGATGTTCAGGGCACTACAGAGGAAGAAGAGCTGGTAAGAGGACCAGGTTGAGAACTCTCACAAATTGCTACCCATTCTGGTCAGCATTCTTGGGCAATTCCTTGCAGTTATCTGACACTTTCATTCAGTAGCAAGATTGGACCCCTCACCACTGCTTGCAAACTACAGTGAACACACAGGGGCAAGGTATGTTTGAGAAGAAGGATGCTCTGCCTTGGCAGATCTGAGGTGGTACTCAGGGTTCTACATCTCTAACAAGCTCCGGATGCTGCTGATGTTACGGATCCATAGACCATATCTTGAGTCACATGTTCTATGCACTGCTGGTGCCCCTTGCTACCGTCCTTTTAAAAAGCACAAACTCTTGAGGGACCTGCCTGGACTTCTTGAATCTCAACCTTCAACAGGCAAAAAGAGATGAGAAGTCAGGAGCCCTGCAGACGTGAGTTCTGAGAATCCATTGTAATGTTCCTTTTAATACCTACATCAGATTGGGTCTTGTAAAGGGCATGGGTTTTCATCTAAACACTCACATTCATGAGAATTTCACTGCATAATCTCTCAAAGGATGTGGAGAGGATGGGGTCATACAAAATACAGCATAGGAGAAATGCTTAGTAATATAGAGGTCCACTTCACAACAGTGAACAGGCTGAGGCTTCCTCAAGTCCCAGAGAGGTTTGCATTCTGGCAGGTTGAAGGCAGACCTAGGACACAGCCACATTATGCCAGGTCACTGACTAGCCTAGTAGTACTCCTTCCATTAGCACAGAATAAACAAGTCAGACACATAGCCCAGTACTCTTCTCTGAGTCTGTGTCTTCTAGGGCAGTGGTTCTCAATCTGTGGATTGTGACCCCTTAGGCAAACCTCTGTCTCCGAAAATATTTACATTATTATTGATAACAGTATCAAAATTACAGTTATGAAGTAGCAATTAAATAATTTTATGGTCGGTGGTATCACCACAACATGAGGGACTGTATTAAAGGGAAAGGCTGCTTTAGGCCTGCTGTAAGACTCTGATGAGATGTTTCATATAAAGCATTTAACATGAGGTCCAGCATACAGCAACTGTCGTTTTTCCCATCATGAGCATTAGTGGGCTATGACTCATCATACTCAAAGACTTTCTATTTTATTTAGCAAAAGGATTCAACTTTTTTCACAGAAATGGATGGAGCTTTCCTGATTCATCTCTCCAGCTTCCTTTCCACAGCAAAAAAAAAAAAAAAAAAAAAAAAAAAAAAAGACACCTATGAAGAACATGGTTTGTAATAGCCTCTTTAATCAGATATCTTCAATTCAGAGAAGAATAGAAACTGAGATCTAAATGTGAGCTATGATCACCTGGAGTCCCCTTCAGAAGCAGGGTCACCCAATCCTTCTGAAAAGACAGAGGCTAGTATTTTACTCACCTTTGCAGAACACATCATTGTCCTGAGAAAGGCAGTGAAAGTATTGTAAAAGGCCCCTTGGCAGCTGGCAACAACAGTTAGAGGGTGGATATGGGTTCCTCGCAGCTATTCAGTTAATATATGGCAGGGCCTGTTTTGGGACCTGAGTTCTATTCCTTACTAGGTGTCCCCTCTAAGCAATCCTGCCTCTCAGACTCCAAAGCCAGTGCCCATTTGGCAAGGCAGCTGAAGATCTCATGACTGAGAGGCTGAGGGGCTGAGGGGCTGAGAAGGTAAGAAGCTGAGGGGTGAGGGGCTGAGGGCATGAGGAGTTGAGGAGCTGAGGGGGTAAAGGGGGCTGAGGGGCTGAAGTGGTGAAGGGAGGCTGAGGGACTAAGGGGCTGAGGGGTGAGGGGTGAGGGGCTGAAGTGGTGAAGGGAGGCTGAGGGATTGAGGGGCTGAAGGGCTGAGGGGCTAAGGGGGTAAGGGGATGAGAGACTGAGAGGTTGAGGAGCCAGGGAGGCTGAGGGGATGAGGGGGTGAGGGATTGTTGCATGGAGCCCCTAGGAGCACTGTAGCCCCTTGATGGCCGCACCTGACCATGGGCTGTAGGGAGGTCTTTAGGCTGACTTTCATGTCTAGTGGGTAAGAGCACTCAAAGTTGATTCTGATGTTGACGTCACGGATGATGCTGTCTTTTGCCAGGTAGAGGGTGTTGCTGTAGGTGGCATGAGTTTCATTCCTCTGTGTTGGCAGAAGGGGAGTAAGAGAAAGGCTCATGAGACAAATCCTGGACAGGGTTTTACAGCCAATTGAGTTTGTGGACACCTGAAAGCTGCCCTCCCAGTCTGGGTGCCACAACAGCAGTGACTGTAGGAGCAGATGTCATGTTCCAGACCCTAAGCTACATTCTCCGCCTGCATCACTCCATTGATGACTCCAGTGGCCTAAAGTGATCGGGCTGCTGAATCCCTGCATTATGGATGAAGGGGTGGAGGCTCAGGATGCGCTAAGAAATGAATATGTCCCTTCAGAGCATGGGCTCTACAATGCCTAGGCTAGTTTCAAAACTGCCAGTTTTCCCTTCAGAACTGAAAGCCATAGGCAGGCTATCGCTAATTTCATTTCCCACTATCCATGACAAATGACAACTTCTTCCTTTCCTCCTTTCCTCCTTTCCTTTTGCTCATTCCCATTTTCTTTCCAGGGATGAAGGAAGCAGGAGGAAGCTAGGTGCCAGCCACACAAACTTTTATGAGCTAATCTCTGCAGATGTCTCTGGGAATAAGGCTCTTCTCGGCATCCCGGCACACATACGGGCTTGCCTCTGGTCCCAGTGTTGGCCTCAGTGGCTGGAGGCCATCACTGCCAGCTTAGCACTACCTTCTCCATTTGTAAAATGGGGAGCCATCCTTACAGAGCAAGCTAACATCCGGCACACGGCTTAATTTAATCTTCTCAACACCTTACAGAGAAATGACAATCCTTTCGTGTTGAAGTTATCCAGTCAGGTCAAACAACTCAGCCAAAACTCATACAATGGGTGGGCTTGGGACTTAAATAGGCACCAAGCACTACAAAATGACTGTCACCACTGGCAAGGACTTACCCTCAACACTGTCCCACAGGGACCATCCCGGGCAGGGGTCACCACCGACATCCAGTCTCGTTCACCCCTCTCGCTGAAGCCTGAGCACTGGTTGTCACTCAGGAACATGAAGATCTTCAGAAAGCCCAGATTCTTCAGCTGGCACTTGCTGAGGGACATCTTGATGTCATTGACCCCACACTCCAGCCTGTGCTCCAGGAGGGAGACATCTGAAATGGCCACGAACAACATGATTAGGAGCCTGCGCCTCTGGGGCCAGGCATGCCTCCAGGTATCCAACATGTTTGCTTGAGCTGGCCACCAGATTGTGGCACTTAATATGCCTTGGAATAATTACTGTCCCCTCTCAGACAAAACTGAGTTATGAGCATCTGTGGGTGGGTGCAACTGCCACCCATCCAGCTCCATGTTCCCCTAAGAGTAGATTATATACAAAATTTAGGGTAGTTTGAGGGTCTTTCACAGGCCCATCATTAAACAACATCAAATTCAGATAAAAGGAGAAAAGAGAAATAAGAAAAAGTTAACTGTCTTCTTTTTAGTACCCTTGCTACACGCAAGTGCCAGTCCCCTAGTGGCAGTAACTCTGATACTATATACTGGTTAATTTCTGTCTTAAACAAAGAGCAGGCTCAGAGTTTGGAGTAGGAAACAATGAATAGCTAGAATTCTTTGCTATTAGTCAGTTTTGGGGGACTAGTGGCTAAAGATGTTTGCTGCCAAGCCTTACTACCTCAGTTCAGTCCCCAGGACTTATATGGTAGAAAGCCAGAACCAGCTTCCACAAGTTGTTCTCTGATCTCCACTTGTGTGCCACAACACTTGAGTCCCTCATCACATGTATAACACACACACACACACACTCAATGCACACAAATGAGCCTAAGATTTTTTAAGTATTTTTAAAAACTTTTTCACTTTTAGTCCTTTTAAAGTATTTTACCAAAGCACTACACAACCACAGAAGTATAATGACATCCTTTCCATTGTGTTCTTTTTTACAGATAGCTTTGTGAGGTGTTACTTATAAATGCAGTATGTCCACCCCAGCCTAAATTAACCTTAGGGGAGCAAGCACTTCCGCATTTGGAGAGGAGTGTGTTCATCATAAAACTCATCGTGCAGCTAGTACTTGGATACCAGCTGAAGCAGACCATCAAGCCCCACTCATGACCCAAGTCTGGGACAGGCAGACTGAGACATCCTCAATGACATCATGAGGAAACAGGCTCAGAGAGGACTACTTCCTTGCCCAGCATGACACACCGGCCTCAGGCCACAGAACTACTCCAGTCAGTTTCTGGTGTGGCTGGTGCCTCATAAGTTCTGGCTACCTGTTGTGCCTAATATGTTTTGGAGTCTTCCAAAAGAGGATACTGGTTAGGAAGAGGTTCCCCAGTCCCTAGCTTCTAGGAACTTTGGAGCCAACTGAGGAGGAGTCCGAAACTGCCCAGGCTATAGTGACCTTTCCTTCTCACTGACTGGATGTGTCCTCTGGGTCACAGGCCCACATCAGCACAAGCCTCAACCCTAAACGCTGATGATTTAGTTTCTCAGTTAATCTGCCCCTGGGTCTCACCTGTGATGTTGAAGTCCTGTTTACATTGGCAGCGCCATCTGCCGTTATCTGATATGCAATCCTCGTCTACCCCGCACTCTTCGCAAGTCCCCTCCACAGAGCTAGGATCTGCAATACAGCCAACATACACATACAGTCAACACCTGTGCCTCAAGACCCCTGCAGAGTAAGGATGAAGGGCGTTGCCAGGCTCACCTGTGCAATAAGCCAGATTGCACTCTGGAGGCTCCGTCAGGTTGTAAACATAGTAGCCACCTGGGCAAGCCTTCACCTGGACCTGTGTGGACCACAGGCAGCAGTGGCCACTCCAGTGCGCGCAGGCCGTGCGGCTCACAATGCCCTCGCTGCTTGAAGGATGAGAGCCATTGAGCCACATGGGCGCAGCCGTGTTGCATCGCAGGACCGGCACGCAGGTCTCAGCCATGCGCACACCACCCTGGCCTGTGAACCGGTACCAGCCTTGCAGACCTGAGTCACAGGAGTATCCAGCACCATACTCTGTGCTGCGCCAGTACTCAGTCAGGGTCTCATACACGCTGCAGGGATCCTCGCACACCAATGCTCCATCCTGGCCCTGGGGCAGGCAGTCCAGTCCTGGCTCACAAGATCCCTGGGAACACTCACAGTGCCAACCATCCCCTCCGTAACCTTCAGGACACAAGCACGAGTAGTTGCCCTCTGTGTTGACACAGGTGGCCAGGGCATGACAGTCATTGAGTCCCTGCTCTGAGCACTCATCCACATCAATGCAGCCCAGCCCAGGCATCAGACGGAAGCCATCCAGACAGGAGCACTCATAGGAGCCTAGGGTGTTCACACAGCTACTGTTGGCATAGCAGTTGTGAGTCTGTAGGGTGGCGCACTCATCCATGTCTTCACATACCAGCCCATCGCCAGTGAAGCCCTTCTGGCAGGAGCATGTCGTCACCACCCCATCCACCGTACAGGTAGCATTGCTGTGGCATTCAGAACACTTTCCTGCAGACAGAAGAGCCCAGCCTCAGAACCTGGCCTCTGAACAGATGGCCGAGTGGCCGAGTGGCCGAGTGCAGACTTCCTTGCTTCTCAGGCCTTGTTACCTTGCTGACACCTTAGAAACCCAACCACCCAACTTCCCCTGAGCCTCTGTTCATGTAGTTAAACATGACCTTCCCATTATGCCCTCTTTTAAAATGACCATACTGTCATATCCAAGGGCATAATGCAACATTCCTGATACTTGTGGAAGATGCATGGCTAACTTGCCACCTCTTCCCAGCCTTTCCACAGTCAGTGCCTTCTGCACAGGTCCTTTTCTTTGCCTATCCAGCCTTCACCAAGACCTTGCCCAGTGTCCCTTCCCTCTGAACCCCCCCTCCCCAGCCCATTTGACAAGACACACACTTTGCTTTTAACAGTAAGAAGAAAAGAGCTATTGTATAGTGTCACTTACTTCATGTCTGACAAAAAAAAATGTGCACTTTTCATTCTGACGCTTATTTACTCCTTCCAGTGGCCCCTTGGCACCCAGTTTTAGTTTCTTTACAGAAAAGAACACTGAGATTTGGAAGGAGCAAGCCCCTTGGAAATTGCCAAGCACATAGCATGAGCACAAAACCCATGCTTTTATCTATGACCCCACAATTATACCTAGTGTGGCCCCAGAGTACTACACATTGGAAGGCAATGCTACCCCCACAGAATGACGTCACACTTAAAGGAGAGGTGCTGTAAGCCACCTGGGGTGGGTGTGCGTATTTCAAATCTCCTGTGTATCTGGGCATGTTTGTGACTTTACAGTGAAATGCAGGAAAGAGTCAGAAGTGTTCTAGGCCCTAGCCCCAACATCAACATCACCCACATGTTGTTATTAATCAGAGGCTCGGGCCTCTTGCTAGACCTACTGAAGCAGAATTCGCATCTTTACAAAACTTCCAAGTGAGTCCTGTGCAGTCCTCGAAAAGGGCTTAAAATAAGGATCATGCCAAGTGTGCTAAAAGATAAAGATTGTTTTTACAAAGGGAATATTGCTACACTCCCTCCCCTTACACATGTATACACACACACACACACACACACACACACACACACACACGGAAACACACACTCACTTGCTTCTGATGAGTCATTGGCTCCAGCTACAGTGAGCCAAGGGGTTACCACCATTACCACCAGCATCCAGGTCAAAGAAAGCAGCTGTGCCATCCTTTATGCTCTGCCCTCTACTGCTGGTCCTGGAAACACCTGCCAAAGCAAGGACAGGTTACATACTTGAGATTTCCCTTGTGTTTCTGATGCCTGAAATCCTGAGAACAGAGATGGTTGAGGCACATGTACGATCTACCTCCCCTCCCTACAGACAGAAGGAATACTTTGACTGGACACCCTTTATATGGATCAGAAACCAGCATTTATATAGACCAAGAGGCACAACTTATGTGAGTAAGGAAAACTGAGCGCTGCAGCTCTAGCTTTGGTGCGCTTCTGAAGCCTCTGTGGACATAGCCCTACACCCCGTTTCCCATGCCTGTCCACCCAATCGCCACACACTGCACATTTTGAAGAAGTAAGCCTTTCAGTTGGATCAAACTAGGGTGGTCTTATGCACTCCTCCCTTATTCGAGGAGGCTTTGGGTTTTCACACGCAATTCTTGATTACCTGACCTTACAATTTGTTCACACCTACTTATTCATGCAACAAACATCTACTGAGTGGCTACTATGTACCAAACAAGGAGCTTAATACCAAGAAAAAACGAATATCAGCTACATCCTCACACCATTCACGTAAAGAAGTGACAATGAGGAACTCTAGAGGTGATTAACCTCATATACATTATATGTAACTATAATGCATATTACTATTTTTAAATGGTTATTTGTGATTGTGACAGGTGAAATAATTCTAGATGGATTCAGGTGTTACCCTAAGTTTTACAGCCAAAAACTAGGATGGCATGATGGTTAGACACGGGAGCTGAGCTGAAACTCAGTCCCCATGTTACCCATCATGACACTGTGACACCAGGTGACATGTTCTAGTTTTCTCATCTATGCAATGAGAACCACGTCTTCCACCAGCCAGCATCTGGGAAGTGTCAGGCCTAGTTCTATGATGCGCCAGTGCTCAAAGAACTTTTGTGCAAGAACAAATGTTCTCAGGGCTGGGGAGATGCTCTGTCAAGAGTTCTCACTGCTCTTGTCAGGTGCCAGCACCACATCAGAAGCTCACAGCTCCTGTAACTCCAATTCTAAGAGATTATATATTTTCTGGCCTCTGGGGGCCATAATATTGCATATAAATTCATGCACAGTACATATACACAAGTATAAATAAAACTATAAATAGTTTTGAAAAGACCACGTGTTTTCCAGACCCCTGAGTCTGAGATATGATATAAAACACACACACATACACACGAGAGAGGAGAGAGCGAGAGAGAGATGAAATAAAGGTTTTACAAAACATCTCTTATGCTTACGTCATACGTTGCTTGCTGACAAGGTCTATTTAATGAAATTAAAAACTCTAATAGAAGCTATGTGACCTCACAATCCACTGTTGTGGTGCAAAAAATACTATGGCATTCATATGGTTAATTAAATGGCATATACAAAAAACCACCACATAGCAAATTTTCCTCACTGCCACAACCCCAGTACATAGCACATAGCATATGCTTCAGGGGTAGCTCTGAATGAAGAAAAATAGCTAGCCTCAAAGAGAAAAACACTGCCATATCACCAATCACAAAGCTGATAATCAGTGATGAATCAGGAGACTTATCCCCTGTGGCCAGATACTAAACTTTCTCTCCCAACTCCCTGAAAGAGAATAGGATTCTCTAAAGGAGAAGTAGATAGGGGAGATGATGGCTCCAGATAGCCTTACCTGAACCCAGGAGGACAGGGCTGGTCCGTTCACAAGTAAGTGCCTGTGAGTAATATATACACATCAGCCCTTGGCTGGCAATCTCTCCTCCAATTATTCTGTGCTTCTTCTCCTTAAGATTGTTTCCATGGGGGTAGAATTTTTCTTTCCTTTTGGCATAGAGTTCACCTTTCCCAAGCCATGAGGCTGTTGTTATTTTTTCCTTAGTAGTTAGAGACACAAAATGATTGACATTGGGGTCACACCTGTGCCTGGAAACACAAGGTCTCTGTTTTGCACCTTTTGGCAGCAAGACATTCTTCAGTTAGACATTAACTGGCAAAGCAGTGCCAAAGTGCTAGGCTTTTTTTCTTGCTCCTGGGCAAGGACAAGGTGGACCCAAGCCCAGGGTCCCAGGCAGAAGATAGGATCTGAAGTTAGGATAAAAGGAGTGTTTGCCTAGACGTCTGGAACATACACATGTTCTCAAGAACAGCCTCACCAGATCAGCCTCCCCACTAGAGTCCACACAGGAGTGGAGTGTCTCTGAGAAGGGAGTCAGGTCACAGGACCATCCGGATATCTGTCAGCTGGAGTCCAAACAGTGGGGGTTCCCTGGGCTGATGAATAATCTTATATTTGAACAGGCTGAGTTGCTCTGAGTCCACCATGACTCGGGAAATTTAACTCTTTTCTCTCATGAAACCATTTCCTTCACCTGTGAAATGAGATGCCCCACCCTATGAGCAGTGATGGTGGTTAATGGAGATGATGCAAGGGGAAATACTTGGTGACATTTGATTCAAGCAAAATCTGTGGCGATGCTTTGCTGACATGGAGTCACAAATAGAGTTCACTAGAGGTTGAGCCACAAGCCACACCTCCAGACACAGCCCCATGAAGGTGGCAACCCAAAACTTGATAGAATATATGTCATTGTGTTGGGGAAAATACATGCACACTTTGACTGAGAAGGAAGCATAACCATGACAATCACATCTTGAGATGTCTCCTCTTTTTTAATTTTAAAAATTTATTTATTTGCTTATTAATTTTACATTACTATCATAGCCCCCTTCCATAATCTCCTCAGAGTCCTACTCTCTCTCTCCTTCCCCTTCTAATCCCCATCCCTAGTCCTCAGAGAAGAGGAGTCCTCCTCTTTCACTGTGGCCTGACAAGGCAGCCCACTAAGGAGGGGGATGAAGTCCATGTGAGAGAAAATTCGCTACTCCCCTTACTAGGGGATCCACATGAAGGCTGAGCTGTCCATCTGCTACATCTGTGTAGGGGACCTGTGTCCAGTCTATGAATAGTCCTTGTTTGGTGCTTCAATCTCCACAAGCCCCTCTGAGCCCTTGTTAGTTGGCTTTGTTGGTCTTCTTGTGGAGCTCCTGTCACTTCCAGGTCCTTCTATCTGCCCCCCTCCCACTTTTCCACAAGACTCGTTACACTTTGCCCAATATGTGGCCATGAGTCTTTGTATCTGTTTGAATCTGCTGCTGGGTGTAGCCTCCCAGAGGACAGCTATGCAAGGCTCCTGTCTGAGAGCATACCAGAGTATTGTTAATAGTGAAGCGGGTCTCAGGCTGGACCAGGCATTGGTTGGATGTTCCCTCAATCTCTGCTCTATCTTTATTCCTACGCATCTTGTAGGCAGGGTATATTTTAAGTTAAAGTTTTTTGTAGATGGGCTGGTGTTCTCCTCCCCCTCCACTAGGAGTCCTGTCTACTTAGAGGGTGTTTTCTCCAAGTTCCATGACCCCTGCTACTAGGAGTCACAGAGAGAGGTACCCCCCATACCCTCCCAGAAGCCTACTCTGTCCTAAGTCTCCAGCTTGTCATGCAAATGTCTATGCCCACAGGTTTTTTCTCTCTGTAGCCTTCTGTCCTCCCACCCATGCTCTCTCCAGGTTCGATCTAAGCTGTCATTTCTCTCTCTGCATTCCTTCTCCTACCTTCTTCCCTCTCTTCTGATGTCTATTCTATTTTCCCTTCCGAGTAAGATTTCATCATCCTCCTTTGGGTTTTTCTTGTTACTTATCTTCTTTGGGTCTGTAAATGTTTATCCTGGACTATATGAGCTAAAATCCACTTGTGAGTACATACCATGTGTGTCTTTCTGGGTCTGGGTTACCCCCACTCAGGATGATCTTTTCTGGTTTCACCCATTTACCTGCAAATTTCATGATTTCCTTGTTTTCAATACCTGAGTAGCACTCCACTGTGTAAATATACCACAGTTCCTTTATCCATTCTTCTGCTGAGGGACATCTAGATCATTTTCATATTCTGGCTATTACAAATAAAGCTGCTGTGAAAATAGTTGAGCAAGTGTCCTTGTTGTGTGATAGAGCATCTTTTGGGTATATTCCCAGGAGTGGTATGACTGGGTCTTGAGGCAGAGCTATTCCCAGTTTTCTGAGAATGCACCAAATTGATTTCCAAAGTGGTTGTATAAGTTTTCACTCCCACTAGCAGTGGAACAGTGTTACCCTTTCTCCACATCCGCTCCAGCTTGTGCTGTCACTTGAGTTTTTTATCTTAGCCACTCTGACAGGTATAAGAGAGAATTTCAGAGTCAATTTGATTTGCGTTTCCCTGATAACTAAGGACACTGAGCATTTTTAAAGTGCTTCTCGGACATTTGAGATTCCTTTGTTGAGAATTCTCTGTTTAGCTCTGTACCTTATGATGTCTCTCCCTTCATAACTTCCTAGAAGTGAAATTTTTGGACCAAAGCAGTGTGTACTTTTAAGAATATTGATATCTTTTCAAAAAGACTCTCACTGATATTTTTAAAATAAACTTATAGGGACTGAGGATGTAGCCAGTTGTTGGAGTGCTTGCTTGTCTAACATGCACAAAACCTTAGGCTCAGTCCTTACCACAGCATGAGTGTGGTGGTGCACACCTGTGATCTTGCACTTGCAAGGACAGACAAGATCAGAAGTTCAAGGCCATTGTCAGCTACATAATGAGTTTGAGGCCAACTTGGGCTGCATAAGACCATGCCGCAAACAGTAAACTAAAGTATAACAATAACAATAATTTATAGCCTCCTACTAGTACAAAATAGTTCTGAGTATAACTTCTTTCATTTTGGCCAACTTTTCATCCTCTTTGCCAAAAATCAATAAAAATATCTTTTTGTTCACTTTTGCAATTTGTTTGTTTATTCATGCATGCATGTGTGTCCATGTGTGTGTATTTCATGAAAAAGAATATCGCCACCTCATTTGTTTATTTACCATTTATTCTTCTCTTCGTAACTCTAGTTATTTATATCCTGTCCCTTTCTTACAAGACCCCATGAAAGCTCTACTCTTGTATCCATCCTAGAATTAAAGAAAGTAATTTTCTGAGGTTTGCAGACTTGTCTGGCAAAGCTTTAGGTGGTAGAAAGGAGACTTTGGTCTAGTGTCTACTCCTGAAGTTTATCAACATGATTTCTGGTTTCTAGATTTCATGCATTCCAGTCTCAGTGCCTGGCTGATCCTGAAAAAACACACTTTCCTGGGTAGGCTAGTCTCTGGAGATGGCAAACATCTTGCTACAAGGAGCCTTTCCTATGTCAACCACCCACTCTAGAGCCATATGCCTTCTCCTGCCTCCTTGGTGGGGTTGTCACCCAGGACTAATATTCCATGCTCTGATCACCCCATGAAACCAGCTAGGATAAAACTGAATAAGGCTGCTGTTTCCTGGAGCCCACTGATATTGAAGAAACCAACATAAACTTGTTTACCCCACCCCCTCCTTTCCCACCTGAAAAAGTCTCAGTAAAGTATTGGAAAAATAACTCAAACTAAAGTGTCTACTGCAGAATGCTAAGCATCCATGTTCAATCCCCAGAACCCACATAATAGGCTGAGTGTGATGGAGTGCTCTTGTAATCCTAGCTCCAGGAGGCATAGACACTCAGATTCCTGGGGTTTCCTGGCCAGCCAGTATAACCTAGTTGATGAGTTCCAGGCCAGTGAGAGGTCCTGTCCCAAAATCAAGGTATATAGGTCCTTAAGACACCCGAGGTTGACCTCTGGCCTTCACATGCACATGTGCACACATATGTACACTAGCATACTACATGTACATGCATGCGCACACACATACAGAGAGAAAGGAAGAGAAAGAAAAAAATAGAAAGAAAAGACAAAGACTTGTTCTTTTTCTAGAAAAAAAGAACAAAGATTTGTGCACACATGTTGCTACTATACCTTTCCTTCCTGGCTCCTCTGGTACTTCTACATATACCTTCCTCCTCTATCCCCTGGCCTCTGTGGCATGCCACATTCCCTTACCTGAGGATCTATGAACTTAGCAAGCTATCTTGTTGATGGTAGTGTCACCTTGCCACTAGCCTTGCCATATCATCATAATACTAAAACCAACATTTTAAGGCAAGAACCATTACATTTTACTCAACATAGCCGAGCCATTCTCAGTCTATCTCTACCGGCCGTTTTCTTGCTCACCCTGATTTCCTCAGTCCTTGCCCCATCTCACCACTGATGACTTTCTGGCATCCTTCATAGATGCTGTTGATCTCTCATCTTCTCAGTCAACCTGTGTTTCTTCTCCTTGGAATGAAGGCCATATCATTGCCTTTTTTTGGAAGATCTCTCTCTTCTCCGGTGCTCCAATATCTTCCCTTCTCTCCTTCATTTATCCCCTCCTCCTATACAGACTAACCTACAGAGACACTCTTTTGCATCCATGCTCACCAAGCTATTTTATATCTTATTTTTTCAGGGGCATTTTTTCTCAAATATTGTATCTACTCTCCCACCTCACACCAGTATACTTTCTAAAGTGCTAACTCCACTGAAATTACTCCATCAAATAAATCCATATTACCAAATGCAAGCTTAGTCCTTGGGCAGTGTTCAATACATACTTGGTTTTAAAGGAGACTTAGATCACTTGTAATACTCTTCTCTCTTAACTTGCCAACACAGGCAGAGCATTTGATGTGAGTGGTTATGACAATTGTACCTTCAGGCAGAGCATTTGATGTGAGTAGTTATGACAATTGTACCTTCAGGCAGAGCATTTGATGTGAGTAGTTATGACAATTGTACCTTCAGGCAGAGCATTTGATGTGAGTGGTTATGACAATTGTACCTTCAGGCAGAGCATTTGATGTGAGTAGTTATGACAATTGTACCTCAGGCAGAGCATTTGATGTGAGTAGTTATGACAATGTACTTCAGGCAGAGCATTTGATGTGATAGTTTTATGACAATGTACCTTCAGGCAGAGGATTTGATGTGAGTAGTTATGACAATTGTACCTTCAGGAAGCGCATTGATGTGAGAGTTATGACAATGTACCTTCAGGCAGAAGCATTTGATGTGAGTGGTTATGACAATTGTACCTTCAGGCAGAGCATTTGATGTGAGTGGGATGACAATTGTACCTTCAGGCAGAGCATTTGATGTGAGGCTTATGACAATTGTACCTTTCAGGCAGAGCATTGATGTGAGTGCTTATGACAATTGTACCTTCAGGCAGAGCATTTGATGTGAGTGCTTATGATAATTGTACCTTCAGGCAGAGCATTTGATGTGAGTGGTATGATAATTGTGCTTACAAAGTTCTTCTCTTGGGTCTGCCTGTTTTGGGGCTTTTTGTTTGTTTATTTTTTGTTTGACAAATGGGCTGAGAAAGAAATTAGGAAAATAAAACCCTTCACAATAGACATAAATAATATAAAATATCTTGGTGTAACTCTAACTAAGCAAGTGAAAGACCTGTATAATAATGGAAATAACCCAAAGAAGCTAAGTAACAAGGGGCACCCAAGGTTGGGTTGACTTGAATCTCACTGAAAAGGGAAATAGATTAGACATGGAGAGTAGATGGATGAAGAGGACTGGGTAGGGGAGGAAGTGGGGATAGGAACAGGAGGGATGAGATGGGGGAGGGAGAGAGGGAGAGAATACTGGGAGTGGGTGAGACAGCAGAATTTGGGGAAGCATCTCTGGGATGAGCTAGAAACATAGGACAATGGAAACTCCCAGGAATCTCTGAGGGTGACTCTAGCTAAGACTCCTAGGTGATATAGAGCCTGGACTGACCATCTCCTGTAACAAGATTTCCAGTGGAAGGATTGGGACACCAACTAGGCCACAATTTGCCCTGCTTACAAGATGTACAGTGAGCCAGATGTGGTGGTGCACGCCTTTAATCGCAGCACTCAGGAAGCAGAAGCAGGCGGATCACTGTGAGTTTGAGGCCAGCCTCATCTATAAAAGTGAGTACAGGATAGCCAAGGACTGTTATACAGAGAAAACCCTGTCTCAAAAAAAAAAAAACAAAAAAAAAAACAGGATGTGCAGGGGTAAAAATGATGGAACATAATTTGAAGGAATGGCCAACTAATGACTGGCCCAGCTTGAGACCGATGCCATGAGAAGGAGCCTACCTCTGACACCTGTAGTGATACTACTCTGCCACACTTGTAGACACACTTGTAGTAACCCAGTATAACTGTCATCTGAGAGGCTTCACCCAGAAACTGATGGAAACAGATGCAGAGACCAACAGCCAAATATTAAGTGGAGGTGGAGAATCATGTGGAAGATGGGGAGGAAGGATTGAAGGAGCCAGAAAGATCAAGGACACCACAAGAAGACCTACAGACTCAACTAATCTGGGACCGTAAGGGCTAATAAAGACTGAACTGCCAACCAGAGAGCATACATGGGACATGCTCTAGGCCCTCTGCTCATATGTAACAGCTGTGCAGCTGAATCTTCATGTGGGAAGCCTAAAGTGGGAGCAGGGGTTGTCTCTGTCTACATTGCCTGCCTTTGCACCTCTTTTTCCTAGCTGGGCAACCTCATCTAGCCTCAAAAGAAGAAGATGTGCCTAGTCTTATTGCAACTTGAAATGCCAAAGCTAGTTGATATCCATATCTGTAATATCAGAAAAGGGGAGGAGGGGTGAATAGGGGAGGGGAGGGAAGGAGGGGAGAGGGAGGAACCAGAAAAAGGGAGGGAAATCTGCCATTGGGATGTAAAGTAAATAAATAACTTAATTATTAAAAACAGAAATAAATTTTTTTCATACAATATATTATGATTTTTTTTCCCTATTCCTCCTAGTTCCTTCTACCTCCCCTCCCATGCAGAGCCACACTGTTTCTGTCTCATCTAAGGAATAATAATAAATAATAAACAAATCAGAATGACAAAACAACCATTTAAAAAAAAACAAAGAAAAGGCTCAAGAAACACATATGTATGCAGAGACACCACATTCGCACATTCAGGAATCCCATAAAAACCTGAAGCCAGAAACAATAATAAATATATAAAGGACCTATAAAGTAGGGTGGGAAACTTCTCGACAACATTATAAGACAAAGAACCTCCAAAGACAACACTGAGCTCATATTCTGTTGGCCATCTACTGCTGAATATGAGAGTGAGACTCCCTTTGAGAAAACTAATTTTTATTTGCAAGTGGTTATCAATTGGGGGTTGGTCAATTCTGGATTAGGGACAGGGGTGTTCATTCACTTCTCCTTTCAACTCCAGAACCCCATCTGGTACCAATCCATGCAGGTTCTGTGCATACTGGCACAGTCTCTGAAAGTTCCTATGTGTTCCCTCCCTGTTTGTCCAGAAGCTTTGATTCTTGGTTGTCATCCATCCCTTCTGGCTTTATACTCTCTGCCTTCTAGTCTGCATGGTTTCCTGAGTCTTGAGGAGAGGGATTTGATGAAGGCATCCCTTTTAGAGTTGAGTGTTTCAAGGTCTCTCATTCTCTGCAAATTGTCAGGATGAGAGTCTGTATTTGTTCCCATCTGCTGCAGGAGGAAGTTTCCCTGACGATGGCTGAGCAAGGCAGTGATCTATGGGTATGGCAGAATGTCATTAGGATTTATTCTGTTGCTGTGTTCTCTTAGCAGAAGAGAAGTACTTAGTTTCCCCCTAGGTGCTCAGCCGATCTGGTCTCAGGTTCTCACTCACACAAGCTCACTGGGTATAGGTTCCATTTCATAGAGTGAGCCTTAACTCACCAGATATTGCTTGGTTACTCCCATAAGCTCCGTGCCACTATTGCAACAGTATATCTTGCAGGCAGGTCTCTCTCATAGATCAGAGGATTTGTGGCTGGCTTGGGGTTTATCTTTCTCTTTTGCTGGAATGCAGAGTATCTTCTAGGACCATGAATACTTTGTGGACATCCATGGAGGTGAAGACTCTGTAGGAACCAACTAGCTGAACTTCTCTGTGTGCAGTGAGTTGTGCCGGTGTTATCTTCAGTGGTGGGGCCTTACTGTCCGTTTGTGGGGAGACACTAAAACCCTTGGCAATAGCTGGGTCTGTTTGAGGGTTCTGATGGGGTCCCTTTGGCCAACAACTTGATTATCCTGGTTCTGGGAACTTCATTTGGTGACAAGAGATGCCCAGAGCATTGTCTCAGTAAAATAGAAGACTGAAGTTCAGAGAAATTGAGCATCTTCTTCAAGGTTGCGCAGCTAGTGCTAACTGCAAACTGAAACCCAAATTTTACTCAGATTGACCACTTCAGTCAACTTTATTTCTTGAGGGGGAAGAGTATTCCATGCTTTGCCACTGAAAAGTCTTACATTGACAAGTGGTTCCATCTTTTTCAATAAGGTCGAATTAGGGGGATGAGGGCTTTGAGAAACTGATCAGACAGAACAGAAAGTGTTCACATGACAACCGGATACACTGGGAAGGAGCTGAGAGCAGCCCTTTCTAACAGAGCAGTATCTGTGCCCCATCTCTCCACTGTTTTTGCTCTCCCTGTGTCTGAGGATCCAGGCACCTCTCTGGAACATACACATTGCAGCCTTGTTCTCCATTTCACTGCTTATCATGGCCTGTGTTCCACATGACTTAGTCTCCCCAGCCCCCACCGACCCCTCCTTTGACCAGCAGCCACATGGCTGTGAGGTGGAGGTGAGTGAGTCTTGCATCGTGTCCTGAATACTAAAACCTACCCCAATAGGGTCACCTGGCTCCAGTGAGTTCCATGGCTGCAGGCTGTTCTCTGCTTCACCCTGATGTGAGCAAGTCAGGTTTGGGGGGTTGGGAATAGGAACTGCTTCTAGGAGTCTAAAACACAAATAGCCTTTGCCTTGTGTGATAGGTGGAAAGTATGGAGCTCCAAGGGGATTTTGGGGAGCACAGTCCCTATAGTAATATCCTACCCTTCTCAGAAATTTCTCTAACCCCGATGAAATGACTTAGAAAAACAGTATAAACATGAAGCGTTAAATAATGACCCCAAATATACCCACATCCTAATCCCTGGGACACATGAATATTGCCTTGCAGAGTAAAAAGGACTGTACAGGTGTGAGTAAGTCAGGGAGCTGTGGAGTACTAAGGGTTAGATACAACCATAACAGTGCTTAGAAGATGAATGGAGAGGAAATGAAAGGATGAAGCATAAGGTTGCAGTGATCCCAGGAAAAAACCCAAGCCAAGGAATGCAGGCAGCCCCCAGGAAGCTGCAAAGCAAAGGTTTCTTTCAGAGGGCACCAACCCTAATGAACCTTGACTTTCATCCCAGTGTGAAAAAAACAATTTTGAGATTCAATCCCCTGCATCTGCTTCCTGAGCACTGGAATTACAGGTGCACACCAAACCTACACCATGCAGAACACACAGTGCACTAAGAAAATACTACCACTCTGTGTATCCATGAGGATGGTCATGGTGGGGGCAGGACAGGCATTGTGCCGTCGCACGATGAAATAGCAGAATGCTTACCAATAGTGTCTTGAAGTGCCTCTTGGAAATGGCAACACTTGAGATGGAAATGATGAAAGCACAGCTGGATGAAGATGGTGGGGGAGTAAGTTTTCTGAAGGCATGCATTTGGATAGAGGGGACAACCCCACAGAGACAACTTGTGTTCAAGAAATACAAGAAGTGTGACTGATGCATAGAAACTTGGAGAGCTGAGGAGAAAGAGAGATCCAAAGGCCTACACCTGTCAAGACTTTGCAGGAATAAAGAGGTTGGAAACATTCTAAACGTCATAAAGATGCCCATTACAGGCCAGAGACAAAACAGATACAGTGAGCACTGAGAGCTATGATGTTTAGAATTATCTCTGCAGCTTTAGGAATATGGAGTGTGAGGAGGAAGTTTGGGGCCAGATTCTGAGACTTCTGCTTTCAAGAAACAGTGGGTGACTCTGAGCAATGCAGAGAAGTAGGCCGAATCACCTGAGAGGAAGTGAGCAGAGTCACCTGGAAAGAACAGGATGGATCACATGAAAGGAAGCTGCTGGAGTCACATAAGGAGTAGGTGGAATCCGGGAAAGAGGAGACTGGAGCTACTTACTGAAAGTAGGTAAAGTCAAGTGGAGGTTATAGTGTAATATAACAGAGCACAGGGGATTATTCTGGCGTGACTACTAGCTGGTGGCTTACTTGCTGACATATAGACATCTACAGACAAGCTGGGAGTTCGATCTCTGAGGTGCCAAATTGCACCATAAACCTGTTATTACACCTCATTTGCAAGACTTAGCCAAACTCCTGAGGGGGCAGCTAGTGGGAGGTTGGGTAAAGAGTAGCTAAATAGATGAGGTCTAGAGAGATCTCAAACTGAGGGATTCTGACTGGTTACTCAGCTCTTTGTGCCTCTGCTTCTTCATCTGCAAATGGGGACAATGAAACTGGCCTCTAAGGATGTTCTAGAAGTACGTGAAGGCCTAGGAAGTTGCAAACACTCATTCAGTTTTGGCATCTTGGGTCCCTTCACAACCCTAGCTGAATTCCAGTCCAAGTGCTTCTTCCAACTAGCACCAATCAGGAAAAAGAAGAAATAAGCAAGCAAGATCAAAGTCACTCATGGGCTTTATTGTATAGCCCCCACCCACCCTACCACTTAATATGTGTCATTGTCAGAGTAGATTCTCTCAGAAACTGATGTCAGGACCTGGGATCAGGCTCCTTCCTTCCTGCCTTTGGAGAAGCTAAAGTTCTTCTTTGGCTTCCAGTTTCTTCTCTGGTTGTGGTAGTTGATTCAGCTGAGCTGCCACCTCCTCTTTCTCAGCTGTCTCCTTCCTGCTCCCTGGCTCTTCTGGCTTGCTTATGTTCCTTGGCACAGGTGACTCTTTCGCTGGCCTGTCTTGTTTAGTTGTGTCTGCCAGCTTGAGCGACTGCTGCTCAAACGACTTCTCTATGAGATTCGTCTCTAGCTCGGCAAAGACTTCCTCCTCTATCACTTCATTTTGATCAATGGACAATAGCTGGTAAAGAAAATGTGGGAATAAGAGAGAGAAAAGGGGGAATAAAGAAAAACATAGGTACAAACATTGTAGGGACAATCAGTAAAGCTGCTGGAGATGAGCCCAGAGTAAATTATCTTTGGCTTGCGTGTCCTCATAGAAACAGTGAGGTGATAAAGTGCCCAACTGCGGTTTTGACCCCTTTATCAGGGGACACACTTCTGCAGGTATTGCTGCCCAACCCCTAACTCTAGGACAGAGCAGGTGATTTTTGCTTAGTCAATGAGGTCCCTCTCTAACATACATGTTGTGACTACTAAGAAGTGGACATTTTTTTCTCTCAAAAGGAGGTAAGTTTGGAGTCATGGGGTAATATTTGCCCACTATGGAGAAGTGAATGCTTGTGAAAAATATGAAGACCGTGAAGACAGATGGGAAAACAGAGGATAGGTATGAGCCTCTGGATCCAGCTGTGCTAAATGCCCTACCAGGTAAAATGTTGCTGAAGCAGACAAGGGGGACTGTCTTTGATATTAGCAACAGGAGGTGCCCTAACTAATTCAGATGGCACCTTCTAGAAGCTGTCTACCTGTGGCATGGTTAGGAGAAAGGGGCAACTATGATCACATCCAGCAGCAGCAATGCCAGAGGACAGACTCCCATTTGGTTGTCATCTCCAGAAAGAGACCAGCAGGCTGTTTTGAAGCCTGCATGTCACTTCAAAGTCTGTTTTCTAATGACTGTCATTTCTGCAACACTGTCACAAGTTCCCTTAAAATAACGAATGAGCTCACTCAGAGTGGAAGGTTGTCCATGCAGCTTAAAAACCATCTCCAGAGAGAATAACAGTGGCTGGAACTCTTAGTAGCATAATGTTTATATGGGCCATTGGCATCCTGGTAATTGTGTGTGGGAGAGGAAAACCAGCCTATAGCTGTGCCACTTACCTCATCTTCCTCCTCAACCCTAATCTTGACATGGCTTTCCAGGAAGTCACAAAAGCCCTTCATGGTATACTCTCCTTTATACATGACAGCCTAGGAAGACACAGAGCAGGATTAAGATAGGAGCCTCTTCCTGTAAAGTGAACATACAGGATTACAAAACTAAACTCAGGATCAAATTCCTAGCAATCTGGTCCTACCAAAAAAATGCCTTAACCTCTGTGGGCTTCCTTTTCCATGGCTCTGAACTAAGGATACAAACTCTCCCATCAGAGCACATGAGGAATGGGTCATATGGGACCTACAAAAGCCATGCTTTATCACTATAACTCCTGACTGCATTGCTTACCTATGTGGTCTGCTTACTGAACTTCTATGACTCAGTCTCCTCATATGATATTAATTCCAGGTGCTTCCATGTGGTGTTCTTGGACTAAATGAGCCTATATAGGAAATATGCTTGAAGCATTGCTTGGTTTATTTTAAGTACTGTGAGATGTTGCCCTTACAAGTAACCAGTATTAGCAGCGTTGTAACAATAATGAGAAAAATGGCTGTTACTTTATAAAACACCTTCCGAGTAGTCAGAATGCATTCATAATATTTCCCTTTCCTTTGTGAATCTCTAAGGGGGTTAGAAAGCTACTTACTGCCCACTGGTTAGTTAAGCTGTTTTACCACATAACTGAAGACTAGTGACTCTTAGCCTCATCCTGTTGCTCTAACCTCGTTTTCTATAGCTTCTCTATACATATCTTCTGCACTGGAATGACATCACACTCAGAGTGCTCTGGTCATCCTGCCCACCTCATTGCTCATGTGACACATTCTACCTATAGAGTTCATGACCCCTCCTTTAATCAATTTAAATCTCCACCATTCTCCAGAGTTGGATGTCTGCATGAAAAATTTAGCCATATTGCCCTCTCATTGCATACACAGATGGACCCATGTCATTATGACTTTTTCTCCACTCTTCTTTGGAACAAGGACCTTGACTTATGCCTCTTTGATTGATAGACTTCCCCATCTGCCAAAGTCCCATACAGAGTACATTCCACTAGTTTTGGTGATGATTGGATAAGAACTAGAATTCCCAGATGTAAAGAGGATTGTCGATGTCTGGCATACATTCTTTTATCTGGCAGTATTCCACACCAATATTCCCACAGAGAGGTCCTTTATTCTCTGTAGTTCATACTGCAGAGAGCTCAGCCTCAATACTTGAGGAGCCTGTATCACTTGATGCAATAAAGACATCCACACCCATTTGACACAATGGTTGGGCAACAATAAGCAATGGACTCAAGTGTGCAATTACAAGTCTTAGAACTTCTGTGGAATATACTGGAAAATATTCTAACCTTGAATATGAGCACATACTAGGGACTGGATCTGAGAATGTTCAAAAGAACGCTAAGCTGGAGAGGAGCTGAGTTCCAGACATTGATATAACATTTTTAATTATGTGGCCTCAAGAGCCCCTCACCTCTTCTGAGTCAGTAGGGAAAAGCCTGAAGAATGGGTACTGTTCTGGCTTCGATAGCTGGATATCATTTGCTGTTATATCAATCTTGGCAATGATGACTGTGGAGTGGTTTTGATACTTCATGCCCAACTCTTCCATCAGTGGTAATAGTGCCCTGCACTTCACAGACCAGGGTGCATCTGGGAAAGAAAGGTCTTTCTCATCTCCTGCAGCATAGCACCACTGCCATCTTCTTACCATGCCTCTGCTCAGCAAGCCACACACTCTTTCACTCATGCCACATCTTATTCTTAAATCTCAGTGTACGATGACTATTAAGTAAATCAGAATAAAAATTAAGCCTAGTCCTATTTCTCTGAACACTAACATTTTCCATGTATTAATATGTACTTTAATAACAACAAAACAAACAAAATCTTTGCTTCTAACATAGTGTTCCACTATAGTTGAAGAGAAAAACCAAGGCAAGTATTTACACTACTGTTATGTCTGAGAGATAACAGTGTTATTTATAGTTAAGCTACTTGCCCAGTGCCATCCATAAAATTGAGCGAAGGGAAAAGGATTTGAAGTCAGGTTGCTTGGGCTAGACTACACTACAAATATGGCATAGTATAAAGTTACATAATATATTACATAACAATGTAACACACCTTTCAGACCCTTGGAAGAGAACATGCCCAAGAAGCTGAATAAGTATGCCTTAAAATTGTGACAACTGCCCTTGGCAGGGGACACTGCCCTTTCTTGTGAAAGTTCCTTGAGCTTTGAGTGGCCCAGACAGCTGACCTTTTGGAAAGAGACCAGAGTAGAGATCCAGAACAGAAAATCCAGACCTCACTAGTTTGCTGCATCTGAAGCTCAGAGCTCAAAATTTTGCCCTGTGGGAGAAATGGCCTCAGAGGCTCTGACATGACAGGTTTGCTGGCTTACCTATCCATTTAGCAGCCAAGTGCCCCCTGTGATGAAACCTACCTGCATCACCCAGAGACCCCCCTGGGGCCTGATGGGCTCCAGCTGGGAACATGGAGGATTGTAATGGCCGAAGACTCAGGGTGCAATCCAATAGCCCTGCTTCTAAGAAAATGAAGCTGGTCTTGCCTTTCATCAGAAGCAAGTAAGTGTTCTCAGAACTCAGTATGGTGTGTAAGTAGAGAAAGGCTGCCGCTGATGAAAGGGAACAGATTGCCATGACTCTGCTGTACAGCTCTCAGAAGCACTGTCAGCGGGCAAGTGTCTGCTCCATTGAAGTTGTGGAGAGCTGTATGGTGGAGTCAATGCAGGGATGGCTTCACTTTGGGTCTTAGTACTTACCATATGACCTTGACCTGTGTCATGGAGAAGGTCATTGTGCCTTCCTCAAGGCTTTGCTGTAATATACCATATAGCAGATTCAAGCTTAGCTCAATGCACAAGCTCACTAAATGGTACCTTTGCTTGTCTGAGGTAGCTTTGGGGTCACCTTCTGCAGTGTCTCATGGAGAGAAGGCTCTTGTTTCGGGGGCTGACACATAAACCAGAGATGATGAAAAAGGGCCATACACCTTAGAGAGCAGTGGAGTTACTTATGATAGAAGTAACAGCATTTGTGGAGTGCTTGCAACATGCCATTTGCTACAGAAAGTCCTTGTGATGGAACATTTGCACCGCTACCTCACAGGGGCTATTGGATGAACCATATAAGGCCCAAATCAGGGGAGTTCTAAATGAGAGTGTGAATTTAGGTGATGGAGTCAGACTGAAAATGTTCAAGTGCACTGTCCAGTGCTTACTAAGTAATACTGGGAATCTTCCTTTGCTGAGAGTCTGTTGAGTGATCCATACATGGGATGTGCAACAGTAGCTGCTTCCAGGAGGTCATGGTGGGGAACTAAATGACGTAGATATACAAGGACTCAAGCCTGAGTCTTAACATACTGTTGCATCCATAGCCACCCATGTCACAGTTACAAATTGTCATAGGCCTGCATTATGTTGAAAGCATTCATACATGTGAAAAATACATTTGGGGTACCAAGTTGCCTATGGTCTCTGGCATCTTGAACTAACCTTTCTGAGAGTCGGCAGACAATCCTAAGCGTGGTTTTAGAGGTTATCAGTTTAGAGATTGCACTGCCCATGAATTCAGAATCAATACTTGCAAAGTAATACTGGGGCCCTTAACCTCTCATTGTAAGTAAGAGCTACTTACAGAACATCACAAACACGTCCTTCGCCTTGTCAAAGACAACCACGTTGAAGTTCTTCCCCACAAGCTTCTTAACTGGCTCTTGGTCCCAATACTCTGGAATTTCTTCACTGGATTTATGTTTCTAGGAAGCAAATTCAAGAGGTCTAACACTCTCCACTCCAGAAGAGAACAAGCAGCTGGAGCTCCCCACAAGTACTTGGAAGGATTTGAAATACAGAGATAGTCACAAACTCAGTGTCAGCTCTGCATTGTCCAGAGCAGACAGGGGGTCAGGGAACTGAAAGGCAATCAGAGTTCTCGGCTGCAGTGTATTCATACATGACTCTTGGGGTTCTCAACTAGACTGCTTGAAAACAATGTCTGTCCTCAATTGCTGTGAGGGTCAAGACCAAGGCATTTCTGTACCAGCTTCCCCTAAGTTCATCACTATTTTCCTTCAGCTAACCCCACCCCAGGTTGGTATGTTCTTTCCACTGACTGGAAAGCTTTCTCCAAGCTTTATTCTCTTTATTCTATCCTATTAACCTAGATTTGCCCTCCAAGATTATCTTTAGGAAAATTATTTTAGTTCCCAAATTATATGAGGTTCTACTACAGTAAGTTCTTTGAAATGTTCCCTTGTATTACTTTAGTAAAATGTTACCACTTATTCTTCTGGTTTTCTGCCATAAAGGACTTTTTCTTTTCTTTTCTCATCAAGTGTCTGCACATAGAAAGACCTCAATAAAGAATTTTCAAGTGAACGACAGAAAGAGTGAATTCAGCAACTGTTTTTTGCTTAAAGAAGGTTTTAGAACTCTTAGGATATGTTTTTCTATACAACCACTGACTCCTGGGTGTCTACACCCTTTTTTCATTCTCCCTTGTGACTACCCTAGTCTAGCCAGTCCATGCTTCCCACATATATCCCCCTGCATCTCCTCCAAATCTTCTCTATGCCTTTATTTTCTATAACTAAGGCTCTATTTTTATCATGGAGATACATTTTTTTCCTTTGTTATATGGGATGCCAGATCTTTAGTATACGTTTATGAAGTCCTTGCTGTCTGGCTTCTGTCAAACTCTTTAGCCTTTTCTTCAATGGTACTATCCCTCCTCTGCCTCTTTATCTCTGAAAATGACTTAAAGGCTCTGGAATTTCTTCACTGGATTTATGTTTCCAGGAAGCAAATTCAAGAGGCCTAACACTCTCCACTCTAGAAGAGAACAAGCAGCTGGAGCTCCCCACAAGCACTTGGAAGAATTTGAAATGCAGAGATAGTCACAAACTCAGTGTCACCTCTGAGTTGTCCAGAGCAGATGGGGGTCAGGAAGCATAAGGCAGTGGGAGCCTGGGCGTGGAAGATGAGCATGAAGAATTAAGAATAGGCATATCAGACAGAGATCATCGGTCAGGTAGGGGATGTTTATCTGTGGCCTTTGGAGAGTGTAAAAACACCTCGAATCTAATTGGAAGAAAGACAGAGTCCAGGTAGAGTCTCAGGCACATTGTGGATGTGACAATGAAAAGTGAGGATGCCTCTCTGATGAACACTTCTCTTGCTTTGGTGGAATGTGGGTAGAGTGCCGAGATAAGAGTGAAGAAATGGGACTGGAAGAGAAACTGACCTAAAAGTAAAAAGATAAATGCCTTAGAGGAATTTACACAGAGATGTTGGGACATTTCTTGGTAGAGAGGGGTTTGGTTACTGCCTCCACAAGGTCAGTCTGTCTCATGGTGAAATTGCTCTTCTTCGACATTACTGTGGAAGTAGAATAAAACTTAAGTGGGCTCAACAGGAGGTGGATTTTTGCCTGGAAGTATATGTACCTTCTATACCTTCAAGGGTATAGAAGAAGTGGAACATGGGGAGAGTGAGGAAGTTATCAGACTTAAAAACACACACAAACACACAGAATCTAAGTTCATGGATAATGGCATCAAAGAGACTGAAATAGAATCCAAATATTAAAAGCCATGGGAGGGGTGAGGCTCTTTATCAGTGTGGTCAGTGAGGAAATGAGACAAGAGGAGGTGAGACTTAAAACGAGGCCTTTGGAGGAACTTTCAGCTCTGGATTCTGAGCATATGAGCAGGTAGCTGAGATGGTGTGAGCATCCCAGTTCACAGAGAACAGAGATAAGCGTGGTAGATGCTAATGTCTAGGAATGGTGGTAAAGCAGCATGGAGGTAGCATGCACTGAGGAGCCCTCATCCTCACAAAGGATAGCAACAAGGGATGGAAGTGGTATGATGCAAAAACCATGAAAGGCAAAGAATGCTGGGGTTTACATGATAGGAGGGGAAATTGGAAGTATCCAGAAGGACACCAGCTATGCCATTTGACCTCACAGTCATGTGATCCACAGAAGAGCTTCTACTTGAGAAGGCTGCGGAAGAGGAAAGTCTCCATGGAAACAGAATGGAATGGAAACAGCCAGAGGTAAGTTCTTCAAAGATGATGAGTTACCTGAAGACTCTCCATGTATACCCCTGTCATTATCCAAAACATGTCTGAAGGATTATCCTTTTAGTGAGAGATATTTCGGTTTGTAAAATAAACACTACTGTTCAGCAGGACTGCATATGGTTAACTTCCTGAGCCTACCCTTTCAGCAACATGTCTCTCCACCCAACACAACCTAAAGGTCTATGAATATGCAAGACTAAACCCTGGCTGCTATTTGCTCCATCGCCTTCTCTCTAACCCTAGGTCAAGGGAATCCTCCAAGAAGTGGCTGCAACAGGGATAAAATCTTCCTTCAGAGGACATGTCAGTTCTTTTAGGAATTTTCTTTATGACTAAAGAACCAGCAGTGTATCTCCAGCCTCAGAAGAAGCCGCAGTAATGACAGGTGGGAAATGAGATGGCATAACAGTGACCCTTGGGATGGTCTTTGTTCTGTCTCTCCCTATAGATGAACAAAACCAGCAAAACTGTAGGGTGGTTCTGAGGTTCTAGTTACAACTTACCTGAAAGCAAGCTTACCTTGGCAGTATTGCTGAGAAAGCTGCGGCAGAATTTCTTGAGACTTTCAAAGTTTATGTCATCTGTGGGCATTTTGTACCTGGCATTGGAGCTTAAGTTCAGGATTTGAACAGATGGGACATTGACTCTTGAGATCCAGAAGTACTCGAAGACACGTTTGTTTTTTGGTTCATCCGAATTCACAAGGACAAAAAGGATCTGCCAAGTCAAGCAAAACTTCTTGAGCTCTGGACCCCTCAGACTAAGGGAAGGGACCCACTGAAATGCTAGGAACTAAGAAAACACAAATGGCAAGGTCTAGGGAGAGGCCCCAGGCAGACTCACTCCTGCACCTATGAACAGCCAGGCAGCCTGCTCAGCCTACACAGCTTCAGGAAGTGAACGAGTCCTGAGCATTCATCCTTGTTTCATTGCTTCGTTTCCTCATCTGTAAAATGGTGATTTTAATCATACTTGCCCTAGAGGATTGTTTTAAGAATGTGTGCAAAGGCCTAGTTTGGTGAATGGCAGGTGGAAAAATGATTTCTACATGTCCATTCAAAATTACTCTGTGAAGGAAATCCACAACCCACTTACTCACTCATTCACACAACAAATATTCATTTCACTGGACACTGGGGGCATAGGGCTATAACAGGGAAGATGGAATCCATGCCCCATGGAACTTACATTCCTGTGGAGGAGATGGATAAGAAGTACCTGTAGATAATGGCAAGTGAGGGTTAGAAAGTACAACAGAATGATGGGGTAGAGTAACCATGAAGATGAGGTAAGTCACGGGCTCAGCAAAATTAGGGTGCCAGTAGCAAAAGGAGCATAGAGATTAGAATGTTCTGGAAAGAAAGGCCAGTGAGACATTGGCACCATGACAGAGAGCATCATGGGGAATGAAATCAGACACTATGAAAATCAGAAGTGAGATAAGAAGTCCAGTAAGAAGCTTGGGTCTGGTTTGACCAGAATAAAGACAGTATCAGAAAAGAAGAAAAGCGCTGGCTCAAGACATAAGCCGGCTGCATCCCATGGGGACCAGGAGCACTTGCCTCTCCCAAGAGATTAAAAAGTCACCCTTATGAGGATCCAAGATGGCAGCGAGCAGTGTGGATCATGTTTGGAGGCTCCAGTGAACAATTCAGGGAATTGCACAGATTTCTGAGCCAGGAACACCAAGTTCCCCACACCACGGCAGTGGGAGTGCTCTGCGGTTCAAAGGGACCAGGGTGCAAAGGACCTGCATGCCCCTGCACACAGGAGGAGCATGGACTTTCTTGGATTGGAGCGGCAGCAGCACCAGCGGCACCAGCAGCACCAGCGGCATTGGCTGAGGTTTGCAGCTCATAGCCTTCCGGTGGAGGCGATTGGTGTGGTGGCCGGTGGGAGTTGCTGTGGGAGAGGGGACTCTGGGCAGAATTTGGGTCACATGGTGCCTTGGGACCCAGACTGGACTCAGTGGACAGTTTGGCCCCAGAGTCCTGGGTTCTGGCCCAGCCCAGCAAGCAATTCTGCTCGAGGCACTAACTCAGAGCAGCCACAGATCCCCTGCTGTGGCGCAGGCTTGGCGGAGTGCTCAATTCCACCTTAGGCACCACCTCAGCTCAGCAGCAGCTCCCCTGCGGTGACGCAGTCTGGGCGAGGTGCTCAGTTCCACCACCGGCACTAACTCAGCGGAGCCGCAGTTCCCCTGCTATGACGCAGGCTGGGCGCAGCGCTCAGCTCCACCGGAGGCCCTAGTTTGGCACAGCCGCAGTTCTCTTGCTGTGACATGGGCTGGGGGGAGCGCTCAGTTCCACCGGAAGCCCTAGCTCAGTGCACCCGCAGTTCTCTTGCTGTGACACACCCTGGGCGGAGCACTCAGTTCCACGGGCTCTAAGACTCTGGTTGGACACAGTGTGCACTTTGAATCCAGAATTCCTGGATGAGATTGGCGGACAGTTCGGGCCCTGAGTCAATAACGGACCACAGCATGCACTTTGGGCCAAAAGCCCCTAGCAGAGCTTGGTGCGCAGTCCCAGCCCAAAAACTCTGGCTGGACCCTGTGTGCATTTTGTGGCCCAGAATCCCTAGCTGAGCTCGGCAAACGGTTCAGGCCCTGAGAATCTAGGTGAGTTTGGCCCTTGGTTCAGGCCCAGTGTTCCTGGCTGGACTTGGCAGGGGACACAGAAGGCTGTGGATACCTTGGTCTGACCCAAGGCTCATTCAGAGACCCAGAATGATTGCAGGACCCACAGCACAGGGGAGCTGAGGATCACTGGCTGTGAGAGTCCAAAACAACAGGGCTAACCTAACATCCACACCAGTGAATCATTAGAGCTCCCAGCCTAGGGAAATCTTGAGAAAACAAGTGAATCTATCATCAGACTCCCTCCATCCAACTCCGGAAGCTACCCAATAAAAACAAAGACAACAAGATGTCTAAAGGACAGCGAAAAAGCATACGCAAAAGCCCCGAAGCAACATGGCATCTCTAGTTTCCAGCTATCCCAAAGAAAACAACCCAGAGAACTCAAATACAACGGAAATACAAGAAAATGACCTCAAATCCTTAGTAATGAAGATGATAATGGAGGAAACAAATAAAATATGTAATCAAATGCAGGAAGAAGCAGACAAACAGGTGAGAGACATAAAAGAAGCACACAGAGTGGAACTGGAAAAATTGCAGGAAAATGCAAACACCCAGATGAAAAAAATCAAGAAAACGGTTCAAGCTCTAAAGACCTATAAAGAGGCAATGGAAGAAACTCAGGAATATACAAACAATCAGATGAAAGTAATAAAAAAATCAGTTCAAGATCTGAAAATGAAAATGGATTCAATGATAAACACACAGACAGAAGAAAAACAAGAACATGAGACCTCAGAGAAGAAGGCGAGTAACACAGAGGTGAGCTTTTCTAACAGAATCCAAGAGATGGAAGAACAAATCTCAGGTCTAGAAAATACAATTACAGACCTTAAAGCAACTATTAAAGAAAATGCCAAATCTGGAAAACTCCTGACACAAAACATCGAAGAGATTAAGGACACCATGAAAAGAAGAAATTTGAGGATAATAGGCATTGAAGAAAGAGAAGATATCAGACTCCAAGGCCCAGAAACTATTCTCAGCAAAATCATAGAAGAAAATTTCCCCAATCTAAAGATAGAGATGCCTATAAACATACAAGAGGCCTACAGAACACCAAATAGAATTGACCAGAAAAGAAAAACTTCCTGTCACATAATAATCAAAACGCAAAACATGCAGAACAAAGAAAAAATATTAAAAGCTGAGGGGGAAAAGGGCCAAATAACATTTAATGGCAAACCTATCAGAATTACACCCGACTTCTCAGCAGAGACCATCAAAGCCAGAAGGGCCTGGACAGAGATCCTGCAAACCCTAAGAGACCATAGATGCCAGGCCAGACTACTTTACCCAGCAAAACTATCAATAGCCATTGATGTAGAAAACAAAATATTCCATGACAAAAACAAATTCAAACAGTACCTATCCACAAATCCAGCTTTACAGAAGGTACTAGAAGGAAAACTCCATCCCAAAGGGTCCAGCCTCAAACCAAAACTACTCAGGAAATAGATAACTATACCATGGCAAAAACAGAACTACACAAATGCTAGACTGGAAACAACATCAAAATTAAGACTCTTAACAGTCACGGGTCATTAATATCTCTCAACCATCAATGGTCTCAATTCTCCAATAAAAAGACACAGACTAACTGAATGGGTGCATAAACAAGATCCAACATTCTTCTGCATTCAAGAAACACATCTCACCCATAATGGTAGGCATTACCTCAGGGTAAAAGGTTGGAAAAAAATATTCCAAGCAAATGGTCACAAGAAGCAAGCAGGCATAGCCATTTTAGTATTGAACAAAATAGACTTTCAACCAAAATTAATCAAAGGGGATGAGGAAAGACACTTCATACTCATCAAAGGTAAAGTCAACCAAGATGACATACCAATTCTGAACATCTATGTTCCCAATACAAGGGCACCCACATTTGTAAAAGATCTGCTAAAAAAAAAGCTTAAACCACACATCGATCCCCACACAATAATAGTGGGAGACTTCAACAGCCCACTCTCACTGAAGGATAAGTCATTGAAACAGAAACTAAGCCGAGAAATAAAATCATTAACCAATGCCATGTGTCAAATGGATCTAACAGATATCTATAGAACATTTTACCCAAACAAGAAAGAATATACCTTCTTCTCTGCACCCCATGGAACATTCTCCAAAATTGATCACATCGTAGGTCACAAAGCAAGCCTCAATAAATACAAAAGGATTGAAATAATACATTGTATCCTATCAGATCACCATGGTCTTAGGCTGCAATTCAACAACAACAGAAATAACAAAAAGCCTATACGTACGTGGAAACTAAACAGCTCTCTGCTAAATGACACCTGGGTCAGGGAAGAAATAAAGAAAGAAATCAAGGGGTTTCTGAAATTCAATGAAAATGAAGGAACAGCTTACCCAAATTTGTGGGATACATTGAAAGCAGTACTAAGAGGAAAATTCATAGCAATGAGTGCCTTTTAAAAGAAATTGGAAACATCACACATAAGCATCTTAACGACACAACTAGAAGCCCTAGAAAAAAAAAGCAGAAACACCCAAAAGGAGTAGACGTCTGGAAATAATCAAACTGAGGACTGAAATTAACAAATTAGAAACTAAGAAAACAGTCCAAAGAATCAACAAAACCAAGAGCTGGTTCTTTGAGAAAATCAACAAGATAGACCGTTAGCGAAACTAACTAAAAGGCAGAGAGACAGTATTGAAATCAACAAAATCAGAAATGAAAAGGGAGACATAACAACAGACACTGAAGAAATACAAAGAATCATAAGATCCTACTTTGAAGGCATGTATGCCACAAAATTGGAAAATCTAAGGGAAATGGACGATTTTCTTGATCAAGTTCACTTGCCAAAGTTGAGTGAAGAACAGATAAAGAAGCTAAATAGTCCCATTTCCCCTACAGAAATAGAAGCAATCACTGATAGTCTCCCAACCAAAAAAAAGCCCAGGGCCAGATGGTTTCAGTGTAGAATTTTGCCAGACCTTCAAGGGTGAGCTAATACCGACTACTATTCAAGCTACTCCAAAAGATAGAAATGGATGGAAAATTACCAAATCCATGCTATGAGGCGATAGTCTCATTGATACCTAAACCTCACAAACACTCAACAAAGAGAAAGAATTTCAGACGAATTTCTCTTATGAACATCGATGCAAAAATACTAAATAAAATACTTGCAAAACGAATACAAGAACACATCAAAGATATCATTCATCATGACCAAGGAGGCTTCATTCCAGGCATGCAGGGATGGTTTAATATACAGAAATCCATCAATGCAATCCACCATGTAAACAAACTAAAAATAAAAAACCATATGATCAGCTCTTTGGATGCGGAGAAAGCATTTGATAAAATCCAACACCCATTCATGTTTAAAGTTTTAGAGAGAGCGGGGATACAAGGCACTTTCCTCAACATAATAAAGGCTCTATATACAGCAAGCCAATAGCCAAAATCAAAGTAAATGGTGAGATACCCCAAGAAATTCCTCTAAAATCGGGAACATGGCAAGGCTGCCCATTCTCTCCATATCTCTTCAAGATAGTACTCGAAGTTCTAGCCAGAGCAATGAGACAACAAAAGGAGATCAAGGATATCCAAACGGGAAAGGAGGAAGTCAAATTATCCCTATTTGCAGATGATATGATGGTGTACATAAGTGACCTTCAAAATTCCACCAGAGAACTCCTACAGTTGATAAACACCTTCAGCAAATTAGCTGGATACAAAATTAACTCAAAAAAGCATGTAGCCTTCCTATACACAAATGACAAGCTTGCAGAGGAAGAAATTAAAAAAACCACGCCCGTCACATTAGCCACAAGCAATATAAAATATCTAGGAGTTACTCTAACTAAGCAAATGAAGGACTTGTTTGAAAAAAAATTCAAAACTGTGAAGAAAGAGATGGAAGATGACCTGAGAAGATGGAATGATCTTCCTTGCTCACGGATCAGGAGAATTAACATAGTAAAAACGGCCATCCTACCAAAAGCAATCTACAGATTCAATGCAATCCCTATCAAAATACCTACACAATTTTTTAAAGACATTGAAAGTTCAATTCTGAACTTCATATGGAAAAACAAAAAAACCCAGAATAGCTAAAACAATCTTGTACAATAAAAGGTGCTCCGGAGGAATCTCCATACCTGATCTCAAACTGTATAAAGCAAGGGTATTTAAAACAGCATGGTACTGGCACAGCAACAGGCTGGTTGATCAGTGGAATCTAATCGAAGACCCAGGTGTCAATCCACACACATGTGGTCACTTGATTTTTGACAAAGAAGCCAAATCCATTCAATAGAAAAAGGATAGCATCTTCAACCAATGATGCTGGTCTAACTGGAGGTCTATGTGTAAAAAAACGCAACTGGACCCATATTTGTCACCTTGAACAAAACTCAAATCCAAGTGCATTAAAGACCTCAACATAAAACCAGAGACACTAAGTCACTTAGAAGAAAAAGTGGGGAAGAGCCTGGAACATATTGGCACAGGAGACATCTTCCTGAACAGAACACCAATGGCCCAGGCCTTAATGTCAACCATTAATAAATGAGACTTCATGAGGCTGAAAAGCTTCTGTAAGGCAGGAGACACTGTCAAGAGAACAAAGCAACAGCCTACAGACTGGGAAAAAATCTTCACCAACCGTATATCTGACAAAGGTCTAATATCCAAAATATATAAAAAAAAAACTCAAGACATTAAACACTACCAAACCAAATAACCCAATTGAGAAATGGGGCTTGGAACTAAACAGAGGATTCTCAACAGAGGAATATCAAATGGCTGAGAAACACTTAAAGAAATGCTCAACCTCCTTAGTCATCAGGGAAATGCAAATCAAAACAACTCTGAGACTCCATCTTACACCCATCAGAATGGCTAAGATCAAAAATTCAAGTGACACCACATGCTGGTGAGGATGTGGGGAGAGAGGAACACTCCTTCATTGCTGTTGGGAATGCAAACTAGTACAGCCACTTTGGAAATCTATCTGGTGCTATCTCAGAAAAATGGGAATAGGGCTTCCTCAAGACCCAGCTATTCCACTCCTTGGAATATACCCAGAAGATGCTCCAGCACACAACAAGAAAATGTGCTCAACCATGTTCATAGCAGCCTTATTCATAATAGCCAGAACATGGAAACAGCCTAAGTGTCCATCAGGAGAAAAATGGATAAAGAAACTGTGGTACATATACACTATGGAATACTACTCAGCTATTAAAAGCAAGGAATTCCCAAAATTTGTGGATAAATGGATTGAGCTAGAAATGATCATAATGAGTGAGTTAACCCAGAAGCAGAAAGAATCAAATGGTATATACTCCCTTATATCTGCCTACTAGCCCAAGGGGCATGTCCCACAAAAGCCTTCACTTACCAGGAAACTGGGACAGAGGGGAGGACATCCTATTGGGACTCTAAATGAGAGAAGCATGGGAGAATAGCAAAGTAGAAAGATCCAGATGGTCCTAAAAACCTACAAGTAGAACATTATGATACGCAGATTTGGGCCCAGGGGTCCCGCTCAAACTAAGGCACCAGCCAAGGACAATACAGGAGGTAAACTTTAAGCCCCTACCCAGATCTAGCCAACGGTCAGAACACTCTCCACAGTTGAGTGAAGAGTGGGATATGACTTTCTCACGTACTCTGGTGCCTCACATTTGACCATGTTCCCTGGAGGGGGAGACCTTGTGGCACTCAGAGGAAGGACAGCAGGTTGCCAAGAAGAGACTTGATACCCTATGAGCATATACAGGGGAAGGTAATCCCCCTCAGGAACAGTCATAGGGGAGGGGAATAATTGGAAAATGGGGGGGGGAGGAGGAATGGGAGGATACAAGGGATGGGATAAACATTGAGATGTAACAAGAATAAATTAATAAAAAAAATTAAAAAAGACAGTATCAAGCCAGAGAGTGTCATGGTAGAAATATGCAAATAAAAACTCTGTTTGCAGAGAAGAAGAAAGAGTGGGTACAAGGAGATGAGTTAGAGGCTTCTGCAGACACCTGCTTTCATATAATTTCGGATCATTCATCTATCCAAAGGTTTTCCCATAAAAGACAATATGCCTTCTGGGTGCTATGGAAACTACAAAGCAAAACAGAACAGACTGTTAAACTACCTCGAACACACCCAATAAGTACCAGTTATTTCTATAACCCAGGTGCTATAGTAGGCAGTAAGGTGGACATGTGGTAAGGGTTAGTCGGACAATATAAGCCTAACTCTTTATCTGTAGCTCAGTAATGACATCTGGGATGCTCTCTGATTATTGCAACAAGAATTTAGATCATCATCTCCCGATCTATTCCAAAATAAATTCGAGCTACATTAAAGCATTAAGGCAAAAAAATATATGAGGCAATAGCGTTGAGGGTCAGCAAGCTAGCTCAGCAGGTAAAGATGCCTGTGGCCAAACCTGACCATTGGAGTTCCGTTTCCAGGACCCAGATGATAGAGAGAATAGACTCAGTAGAGCTGTCCCCTGACCTCCACACACATACTGTGGAATACATATGCCCATGTACACACATATACTACACACATGCTAATAATATTTTTAAAAATTAAACATGGTTACATACTGATTAGTATAGCTTGTGACAAGTCAAAAGAGCAACCAGGTCAAGTTGGTCACATTAAGTATATAAAAGCATGACACCAAGAAACAACTATAGATTAATATTTGCAAGATGTGTTTGCGATTGGAAACATCTTCTGAAAATTAGTGTTTTGTGTCATAATATACTTGTTAAGTATATTTCTACTGCAGGGTCTTTACTACATGCTTATGTTTCAACATTATCATTTCATTTCATTTCAAAATAACTTTAAACGAAAAAAAATGTACTAGTCCAGATGCCAATAAGTGCATTACACATAGACATAGGGTATAGGAGGTTGTTTCTTTTTTACTGGTGATGATAATAAAAGTTATAAGCACCA
This sequence comes from Acomys russatus, assembly GCF_903995435.1. Lineage (NCBI taxonomy): Eukaryota > Metazoa > Chordata > Mammalia > Rodentia > Muridae > Acomys > Acomys russatus. The sequence continues at coordinate 143,579 of NC_067141.1, forward strand.
GGAGATGTACTTTAGCTCATTGTTTTGAGTGTGAAGTTTCTACATTGAAGTCAGTCTATGTAGAACATAGACTTTAAGAGAACACCTTTAGCTTATTTATTAAGATGAGAGAAAGGCCATAGGCTTGGCTTTCCCCAAAGAAGAATGGAACAGACTACCTAGATGTCCCTCAACCAAAGAATGGATAAAGAAATGGCAGTACATTTACATAATGTACAACTCAGCTATTAAAAACAAGGAAATCTTGAGATTTGGAGGCAAATGGATGGAACAAGAAAAGATTATCCTGAGTGAGGTAACCCAGAAAGACACATATGGTATACACTTACTTATAAGTGGATATTAGCACAACATAGATGTCCTCTGAGAGACTCCACCCAGCAGAACTCTAAAAGTTATATGGAAGACTGGGGGATGGAAGTACCTAGAGGGGTCAGGAGATCCACAGGGAGACCATTAAGGCTCAGATCTGGACCCAGGGTGGCTGCACAAACTGATGCACCAACCAAAAACATTGCAAGGAGAGAACCTAGACCCCCTGCTCAGATGTAGCTCATCTCCACATGGCAGGGGATGGGGAGCGGGGACACTGCCTCTGACATGAACTCTGGTGCTGGCGATTTGACAACTTACCCTGGAGGGAGAGGGAGCTTGTGGGCACTCAGAGGAAGGGGATGCAAGTTATCCTGATGAAACCTGATAGGCTGTGGTCAGATGGTGGGGAAGGGGGGAGACGGTGGGGAATGAGCCATTCTCCCCCCAACCCCAGTCTGAGGAGGGGAATAGGGCAGAAGAGGGAGGGAGGGTGGGAGCAGGAAGACAGACACGATGGGATAACAATCAGATGTAATGTGAATAAATTATAATAAATAAAAAATTAAGAAGAAAAAAAGAACAGAACAGATTCATCTAAAATAAAATAGTAAACATACAACAATGGTATGTAAATAGTGAAATATATATGCAAATTTTGTGCAAATAATTCCCAAATTAATTTATTATGAATAGAAAATAGAATTATGCTCAAATTGTGCTACTCTTAAGTGCCACTGAAGACCCTCCAACAACAATGAGTTGGTCTACAAACCTTGTTCTGGAATTCCTTTGAGACCAGTCTGTAATCCCGGATTGTGGTGCTGTATGGCTCTGAGTTTTTGGAGATAAAGAGCAACATGTGATTCAAGATGTTCAGTTCATAAATCAGTTCCTTACTCTGAAATTGCGAGGAAAGCATGTCACTCAAAGTACACACAAGGGTACCCCCTGCCCTCCCAGAACCCCTTTGCCCACTGATCTCAGGGTTGAATTCAATCACAAGATCTGTGAGGTGCTGTTTTGTGATATGATTAAGATAATTTTTGTTTGTGTTGTCATCAATAAGCTCTTGACGTTTCATGATTTTTCCCTTGAGCCAAAGAAAAAGCATGTTAGGGAGTGGTAGCTTTTATTATATATACACCTAGCAAATGTAAAGCTCACGCACACACACACACACACACACACACACACACACACACACACACACACACACTGCCCATGAAACTAAAACACTCAGGATACTGACAGGTAAAGTACGTAACCCAAGTACTTAATAAATTTGAAAACTAAGCACATCAGGCTGTGTGTGCAATGTGTGTGACTGATAGGGAATGTGACTGACTGACAGCCCCAGCTGCTAGGCTCTGAAATCCCCCAAAATACTTGTACTAAGCTGAACACCATGCCACTCTGCCACCAAACAGTAGCTGAAGGCATCAGGGATACAAAGGCGAACCTAGATCAGGGAGATCTAGGACTTTCCAGAAAGGAACCTCTGATCAGCTTTCTGTGGCTAAAGCTCTATCTATCAGCCTTCCTGACTCCAAAGGGTCACACTTTCCCTGCGGTCTGAGGGTGCTCTGAGTTCTTCACCAATGGCCTGTTTTCCTAATGAAGTTGGCTTATCTAATCCTGCTGTGTAGAGGCTTCCCAGAAGGATTTGGATAAATGGAGGGGTAATGTGATTATTTACAGTGTGCGAGTAGTCCATACTCTCCCATCTCCACCAGTCCTAACTTGGTACAAACATCCCACATCAGACTCTTGAAATGCTCTTCCCACTGACTGCTCCACCTCTCTCCTGCTTTCTTCCAGCCTCCCACTGTCACCCTCCCGACAATGCCAGCCTGATGTTGTTAGAACACAAATTTAATTCTTGTCCTTGTTTTCTTGCTTCGATGTGTTATAGCCCCAAGGCATCCTCTGAATAAGGTTCTTTACTGGCCATCTCAGCAGTCCCATAATACAAATTAGAGAGCTTGAGCTGTGCCAGCCACAGTTCCAGGCATGGCATATTTAATCCTTATAGTATCTCGAAACAGTTGGAGATATTCGAGGGTACCAGTATTGCCCTCCCACTTTTTCCCCTTTCTTTCTCTTTGTTGTATTCATAACCCTCCCATTTTCCACACGAGGCAATTATGGCACAGAGAAGTGAAATAACCTACACAAGATTACTAAGTTAGCAACAGAACCAAGAGTTAGTTATCTAGTTACTGCTAGGATTGAGTCCTGACCTTCACATGTACTAAGCATGAACTCTACCATTGAATCATACCCCAAACTCATAGCTGGGATTCAAAACTAGGCAGTCTAACCATAGTGTTCATATTCTTAGCTGTTTACAATATACCTTCCTATAACAATATATGAGCTGAGAAGGTTGTATCTATGTATTTAGTTATGTATAGATGTGTATACATAACTAAAAAATAAGTCATGGAAGGGTTTGGAGGGAGAAAATGAAAGGGGAAAATTATGTAATTATAATTTTAAAAATAAAAATCATTATAACAAAATTAGAAAATAAATAAAATATGCCTATGTGCTTATAGGTATAATACAGAACCCAAGTACTTAATAAATGTATTTATCATTAATACAAAAATACCTGGAATGTATTTTCCATAATTGCCATTTGGTTTTTTATTTTGTTATTGATTTATTCTGTAGAACTTTAGATATGCGAACAGTATACGTTTAGCAGAAGTTTGCTAGGGTTCATCAATGTTTTGTGAAGGGACTTGCCAAATCCTATGAAGGGCAGATACTGGCAAAGGCAGAAAAGTGGGAAAGGCAGGGAGCCCAGAAAACAGATCTCTCACTAGTCAACTGGTCCAGTGACACTTTGCTCACAGATAATGGAGCCAGACCATGTCCCCAATGTCCCCAAATGTCATCAATTAGTGTGAAGTGAAAGATGCCTCATGATCAACAGAACCAAGACCTACCTTTTTAAACACCAGGACACTGTCAAGGATCACATGAAAACACCCAATGGAATTTTTTATTTGTATTGCTCCAAACGTTATTTCTGGAAAGTCCTTGATTGTATCATAAAACAATTCTGCTACTTCTTCCTCTAAGTCCTGTTTGGGAAAACATGCTCTGTAATTATCTGGAGGAAGCAACAGTGCCTGGCTTATTTGAGGGAAAGGTGGAAATAAGAGCTCATCTGTACCTTTGTTTTTCTAAATTCTGGAGTTTTTCTGGGTGGTCTAAGTACCCTTTTATGGATGTTTCCCACCTAGAAATTTCACTCCTCTAGCTATGACTGAGCACCACATAGGAAAATTCTCAGAGATCAATGGAGATAACTGGGCATCTTTATTTCTTCCTAGTATTAAAATAAAGGTTTTTCTGACCCATGAATTAAGAATATTTCTACAATTAATTCCTGGATCACTTTCAGAAGAAGCCATTGATTTGTCTGCATATAACATCAAATTTGAACTGGTGTCTAGACACAGATACAGTCCTGGCGTTTGAGAGTCAACATTCAGAATGCAAGAATATTTGGGCCAAAAATAGTCTTGAGGAAGCACAAAGGAAAGAGCTATTCACTCTCCTCATGTGTAAATATGATAGTAAAAGCTGCTGTCTATTGAGAGGTGAAGCATTATCAACCTAAAGTAAATCAACTAAGGCAGATGAAAAACTCATTTTTCTATAAGCCAACATACTTGATATCATAACTGTAAAGAATAAAATCAATAGAAAGTGATCATAAGACATTTCATAGTCACATTTAAATAATTTATGTGTTTTCTCAAGCATCTCCCCTGCTAGAGCTGCATGCGGATTGATCTGTCCTCAAATGTGTACATGTGCACAGTGTTGATAGTTTAGTTTATATGAAGGCTTGGAAAGAGCTTATGGGTAAAGACTGGCTTAGCCTAAGCAGACTAACAGACACCTGCTAGAATCATAATTAAAATTGTTCTCAAGCCAGAAAACAATACCTCCTCTTAGTATCTGATATTCTAAATAGATCCCCCAAAGATCAGTTACAGTCTTAAAACCAACTAAAAATTGATGTCAGTCTCCTCTTACTCTCTCCATTTCTTCCTATCCACTAACGTCTAACATTTCAACCCACATGTTCTCTCTCTTCCTTTGAACCCAGGAGCTCCCCAAGGCACCAGCACAGAGGATGGCAAAATTCAACAAGGACCCTATCCAAATTAGAAACGCCCCTTACCCCAAACTCTCCCCACAATGGTACTCACCACCTGAAAAGAACCTCCCACCTTTTCACCCCAGTACCTGGAAGAAGCCAACAATGACCAAGGGCCTGGACATCACAAAAGCTGCCACTTCCTCACTGCTGTTGAACAAAAGTGCTTTCTTGCTAATTTGTCTTCTCAACCAAACCACCAAAGCGGTAGATTCATCCACATCCGAGGAGACGAGGAAAATTCCATCAGAACTTCCCTGAATTCAATGAACAGAAGTAGTGTGGTCTTGAGTTCCACCCTTTGCAGGCCAAAGGGAGTCTCTCCACTTCTTTTTCTCCTGAAATCCAAGGCACGACTATATGAACAGCAACCAAATGTCACTAGCTTTACTCCACAGCCAATACCCTGTTCTGAATACTGTGCTGATAGGAAACCTTCACAGCAACTCAAACGAACGGATGAGTTTGTTCTTACTCTTCCCATTTTGGAGATGAAAAAGGTTCAGCTTGCCAGCAGCCAGTTTGCCAGCCCACCTGGGACTCTACTCTGAGAGGAAGCACCCCCAGCCTTCTCTAAGGTGATAGGAAAGTAAATTGATTTTTCTGAAAATATAAGTCAAAAGCCACATATTTCTGTAAACTTGGGGGACATCCCATTTCTGCATCTATGATTCTAATGCTCTCACAGCATTAGATCCTTTTAGGTTCTAGAATCTCAGCTTTCATTCCTCAGCTGCTACATGGGAAGAGCCAAGTGCAGAATTCCTAGCCTCTAAAATGAGGACACATATTGTTGTGGCAGAATGGACACAGGGCTATGTACAAACAGAAGTACCCTTCCGAGGAACATCAATTTCACAAGACAGAAAAGGAAGTAAGCTCTTTTTTATGTCATTGTCTGGTAAAAGGTAGAAGAGAAATTTTTTCTTTTTTCTTTTCTTTTGTACTTCTGTTTTTAAATATTTATTATTTACACAGTACTCTGCCTGCATGCCAGAAGAGGGCCCAGATTGCACTATAGGTGGTTGTGAGGCACCATGTGATTGCTGGGAATTGAACTCAGGACCTTTGGAAGAACAGACAGTGCTCTTAACCTCTGAGCCATTGTATTTCTTTTTAAAAAATACTATAATTTATTCACCTTACATCCTGATCGTCATCCCCTTGCTTTATCTTCCTGTTCCAACCCTCCCTTTCTTCCTCTCTCTTTTTGTTTTGTTTTGCTTTTGTGTTTGTTTATTTGAGACATGGTTTCTCTGTGTAATAGCCCTGTCTGTTCTGGACTCACTTCGTAGACCAGGCCTTGAACTCACAGAGATCTGCCTGCCTCTGCCTCATCAGTGCTGGAAATAAAGCCATGCACCACCACCACACTGAGCATGGGAGAAATTTTTTAAATAAATGAAGATTTGTTTTGAAGAGCTTTGGGATGTAGCCAGACCATCCACTGTGACTCACTGATTCCTTTAACTGCTCATTTACTGGACATATGTGTATTGACTTCCCCTCATTGTATTACAGTGTCATACCTAGCCTTGTCAATATCACTGTGAATATAAAAGACCACATCACCAACGCTTTTGAAAATTCTAAATGTTGAGGAAGATAATAATCAACTAATTGCACAAACAAGTATATAATCACACCCAAAGAAAGTGTTTGAAGGAAAGTTATATGAGCCTATAGCAAAAATCTAGAAGCCAAGGTCAAGAAAGATTTCCTAGTGACAGTGACATATGAGTTGAAATATAAAAGACATCAAGGAGGTAAACAGGAGGCAGCAATGAAAGGCCTCCAAGACAGAGAAAAAAGCCTTATAATGATTGACCTGGCCACCCAGAATTGCAGAGGCAACTGAAAAAGACTGCATATGTTTGTTTATATTTTTGTCTTAGTTACTCTTTTGCTGCTATGAGAAAACACTCTGGCAAAAAGCAATGTAAGAGGAAAGTGCTTATGTGTGCTCACAATTCAAAGCACAGTCCATTACAGCATGGAAGTCAAGGTAGCATGCAGGAGCTGTAAGCAGAAGATCAGATGGCATCAAAAATCAAAAACAGGCAACAGTGAACACCAGTGCCTAGCTCACTTTCTCCAGTTCTCAGACTCTGGTCACTGCCTAGGGAAGGGTCCTGCCCATGGTTAAAATGGGTCTTCCCAGATCAATTAGACCATTGAAGATAATCCTCCAGAGGTGTGCCCTGACACCCATCTGCCAGGTGACTCTAGATCTGTCAAGATGATAGCCCTAGCCATCACAATTCCTAAGACAGTGGCTCTCAGCCTCCCTAATGCTGCAACCTTTTAATACAGTTCTGCATATTTTTCTTGATACTTCACAATGGTAATTTTGCTAAAGGGATCAGGACCCATATGTTGAGAACCACTGTCATAAGAGCATTGGAACTGTGTGTAGTGGGGGGGGCATAATTAACTATGCTTCATGCAGAAGTAAATAATAATGTACATTTGATGACTTTTGGTAAAATAAACATGTGCATGTAACTGTGACCCAGATAAAGAATTGGGATGTTTCCTGGCCAGCACTTCAGAGTCATAGTATACTGAGAAAGACAGTCACACAAATAAGTCTGACTGCTGAATGCTCCACTGAAGCCTCCCACTCTAGGGGTAATTGTGTTCTTAGCCTCTAACAGCATGCATCTGTTCACCTGTTCCTTACTTCCTACAGCTGGAATTCTAGGGTAGTTTACCTGGAGCACAATGGCTGCCTTCCATCAGCATTTCTGGGCACAAAAGATGCCATACTCAGCTTTGGTAGGTACAATTAGGATTGATAGAGGGATACAGCTGCATGCCTCCAACCCTCAGGACTAAAGCAGGAGCAGCCAGGCCAGCCTGGACTACATAGGGACCCATCTCACACAAAGCACAGAAACAGACATAGTCAAGAAAGCCTCTAAATGAACTTAACCTTTAGGTCATTGGACCCATGGCCACAGCCTCAATTGTACCCTGTGACAGCCATTTTCTCATTCATCTCCTCCCTGCCCCAGTTTCTCTTCCCCTGACCTCGACATTATCTTATGATTTCTGTTTTCTTCTGTATGTCTACCACTTTCTGAAACTGTTTTTAAGATTACAAGTAAAGTTGCTCATTGTGAGCTTCCGGAACATACTGGGTGCTCAAAAAAAAAATCCACTATAGAATGCGGAATTGAAGGAGATGGACCACCAAGGAAGCCAGCATGAGAAGTTGTTCCCAGGCCTCCTCTTCTGCTTGCCCCTTTGGGCGCTGTGGATTTTAGGTGGTCCTGAACTTGACTGAAATCTTATTCCCATATGCCTGGAGCTTGGGCACTGCCCTTGCCAAGCACTGTATCTCTCCCGGCTCTTGACTCTGTGCCAGAGAACACAGTGACCAGTCAAGTGTGAACCCTGTGTCAATGATTGACCGGGCCTGAGCTTGGCTGCATATTTTCAAGCACGACCTGTGAATTCTTCACTAATAGAGGCCCCAGAGGCCGTTTGAGTCTCCTTCCTCCAGAGAGGTAAGACACAGCCACGCATCCCACCGTCAGCCCTTGGATATCAGAGGAGAACAGGACTGAGCTTTGACCCAGCAAGGACTAAATGTCACCTCTGTTCTGAGCAGGGCTTCATAATAGTCGTGTTGCAGGTGACATGCAGGCAGTGTCTCCTCTTGGAACTCCAAAGAGCCCTGTCAAGCATGCATGGTTCATTCTATCTAGAGAAAGCAAATATAAGCTGAGGTCTACAGCTTTGCTCAAGTACTCACAGCCAGAGCACATCTTATTCTAGAGCCGCGAGTCCTAGACTCCATCCTGGCATCCGATTTCCCCTTTTCTCTTCTTAGGAAGTAAAAATTAAGAAGAGGGAGATGAGTAATCTCAGAAATATGTAGCGTCTTCTTGTGTGTGCCTTCTTGAACTAAGCTCTTGTACTTTCATTTTGTTCAAATTTAACAAGTATTAAGAACAATTGTTCCAGGCACAAGACTATGCCTAAAAATGAATAGTTAATAGTAAATCCTTCTTTTTATTTAATATACAAGACAATGTAGAGCAGATAACAACTAACTATAGCCCATAAACCAAATCTGGTCCACTGTTTGATTTTATAATAAAACTTTATTAGAACACAGCCATCCTTGTTCACATAGTGCAGAGCACAGTGGGTATCTGTAACAGGTTTTCTGCCTCAAACGGCTGAAACACCTATTCCACATCCCTTTCTAGAAAAATCTTCTGTGACTTTACTGCTTACTAGCTGGAGTATTGTTGTTTTTTTTTTTAAAGTTCAATATTTGAATTTATTTATGTATGGGGGTGTGCAGTTACCATGGAGCATTTGTAGAGTTCAGACGATAGCTTGTTAGAGTCTAATGTGTGGGTTCTAGGGATCAAACACCTTTGGCATCAAGCACCTTTACCAGCTGAGTCATTTTACCAGCCCCAGCAGGGATGCTGTGTAGGAGCTGTTCCACTTTGCCGTGCTCTAGCTGTATAAGTAATTGCCATGCTGGGCTCTTGAGAAGCCTAAGTAGTCCCTGGAAGCCAGTGCTGGATGCGTGGATATGTTAGGTGCCGTGCCTTGTAAGTGTTGCTTCATCTTCCCAGCAGCCCTGGGTGGTAGAGTTTTCACATGCCCCATTTTGAGATTAGGAAAATGAGGCTGGACAAAAGGGATTGGCTGCTCCTGGGCAGGAGGTGAGGACTTGGGCGCAGAGACTGAAACCCAAAGAAGGGGGCTAGATCAGTCCATGCAGTGGTAGGCTTCAAAGACACTAAATAGCATATAGCATCTGTGAGGCAATGTCTTGATAAGGACATGGAGCTACTGTGGGAACACAGCCTGGGAGCAGGCTGCATGCTCTTGGCAGGCAGGACAGACTTCCTGGGAGAGGAGCCACAAGCCTCCTGAATGGCAAAGGTCGTCTCTGCCACTTGCTGCCACCACCAAGACTCAGGAGTCCATGAGTATCTTCTCTGCCAACCTCATACAAAGTGCAGAAGCTGCTACACAATCATCATGCCATCTTTTGATGGAATCAAGTCTCAGTCATCCTTCAGTGGAGTTGGGAAAACTATGAGCAGGTGTGGCCTTGCACAAAGTACCACAGGCCTATTTCTTCCTTCATCATCCTTCCTGAAGCCAACACATCACCAAGGTCCCTTTGCTTGGGTTAGAAGGATCCCTATTGTTATCACCTCTGGCTTGCACACACTGCCCCCTCCATTTGGACTGTTGGACACTGAAACCCTGCCTAGTCTGTTCCGGAAAGTTCTCCCTCTGAAGTGCTTTCCCAGCCAGCCTGCCCAGTGTCTCTCCCATGCCTTCTCGTGAGCATTCTGATACTTACATTATGTACTTGCATCCCTCACTCAGAGAGTCTCTGTCTAACCCTTTGGCTCCTACAGCCATGTTCTATCAGGTGTGTTCAAAGCTAAAATTTCTACTTGCTCTCCACCTCCTGAGGTGGGCTGGTTCCCTCGCTTGTCTCACTTAGCTCCCAGGCTTTTCTTGTGCTCATTTTTTAGAAGAAAGCTTCCAAAATGTCAACATCTGTAAAAGGCAGTGCCTGTTTTCTGATTCTGCCACTCAACATATACACCGTGATTCTATTGGCACAGTAGAGTATAGGCTAGGTTCTTTTGTTCCATTTATTTATGAATTAATTATCAAGGGTATGTGCCACCATTTGCCTGTGGAGGCCAGAGAACAAGCCCAGGCATGAGCTGTCCCCTTCCACCATGTGGGCTGCAGGAATTGCACTCAAGTTCAGTCTCGGCAACAAATGCCTTCAGCAAGGGAGCCATCTCAGTGCCCTCCCCTTGCTGAGCCCCTTTACAGTTTAGCAACTTTGTAACATCCATCCTTTCTTCTACCCAGCAGGGAGTCAGTCCATCGGTCTACCTGCCAGTCCCATAGACTTGGTAGCCCCTGTCTATTCCGTATGTTTACACTTCCCACGTCTATTTACACTTTCAAATTAGGACCAGCCATGTCACATTCTAAAGTAATTCTCCAGACATCTTAAACATCATGGTAAGCTGTCAGTAAGCAGGCGTGTGGATAGATTTGTCAGCAAGTAAACAAATGAATGACTGTGTGAGTGAAAGTACTGGTTAGACACACCACCACAACCTTTCGCTCTAACACTCCCAATCCCTCTTTTTTGTTTCTATGTACGTATGTACATGCTTCTGTGGGGGGGAGGGGTGGGAGGAAGAGAGAGAACTCTCACATTTAGAGGCCCAAAGATCAAACAAATATGTTCTGCAGACACCAGTTTTTTTTTCCACATAGGGCCTCTCATTGGCCTAGAACTTACCAAATAGGCTAGCCTCACTAACTTGCTACCCTTGGCCATCTGCCCATTTCCACTTCCCCAGCTCTGGGACTGCAAGAAGGCATCACCAAGCCTATCTTTTTTCACAGGAGATCTGGGGATCAAACCCATTCTTTGCAAGCACTTTACTGTCTACACTATGTCCCCATCCCCTGGCAACCTCTCCTTTGGCTCAGCAGTGTCCTCCTATCAAAACCCCTTACAATAGAAGAGTGGAGTTAGAAAGAACCTCTGGTCTGGCAGTCTAAAACTCATGTGCCCCCTTAGCTGGGAAGTTGTGGTGGGGAAATTGCAGGCAAATGTTCACCAAGTCCGAATTTCCTTCTAGACACAGAGCCAAGCCCCATTTCTCAGCCCTCTTGCATCTGAGTGGGGTCATAGATCAGAATTCCAGTCTGTGGACTGCAAACAGGAGTGATTTTGCCACTTTGCAGCCATGCCCACTACGTACGGTAAGTTCTTGCATCCGGATACTGAGGAAAGAGCAGGCGGTTCCAGTACTCAAAAGCGAGATGGAGCCACAAGTGCTAAGAACCTGGGTCACGGAAAGGTCATGTGAATCAGAGTCTCCTCAAGAGCATGGAACAAGCCTAAACCCCAGTCACACTTACCTTTGCAGCTGATGGGCTCTGATCGGTTGCCTTCATAAAACAGCTTCAACTCTGGGGCCTGCTTGATGCCAAACTCCTGCTTAAGGTCCATCTCCACAGTTATGTCCACTTTGCCAAAGCCCAAGCCATTCTTGCCCTTGCCGAAGATTTCTGCAGCATTGCCCAGCTCTTGAGTCAGCCTCCTGGACTGCTTCAAGGATGCATTGTCTGAAAGAACCAGGATGAAGACAGATACAGCCTCCCTTCCCCGCCCCACTTTCTGGAGTTGTTTGTTCTGGGAGCCCTTGGCTTTTCTTGTGTTCACAGCGAAGGAGTGAGTTTCAGATATGTGACAGGAGGTGACTCAAATGGCTCATAAAATGGAACGATTTGGGAGAATTTCAGAGTAAAATGAAGTTAGTAGTCAGTTGCTTGGTGCTTAGTGTTTTTGGAAGAGTTGTGCAGGTATTAAGGCTACTGCCACTTCAATAATCTTATGAAGTTTATTATTACTATTACTATTATTACTATTATTAGTGTTATTAGTAGTAGTACTAGTATTAAGCTCAGTTTTATAGATGAGGAAACTGAGGCACAACAAAGCCGTATACTTGCCCAAGGCCCTGACATCAGGCCATACTCAAGCTGGCTGCAGAAATCCTGCTTTTGTTTTTGTTTTGTTGTTGTTGTTGTTGTTTGTTTTGTTTTGTTTTGTTTTACTTTCACTAAGCATATAAAGACACTTAAGTTGACACTTGGCACGTAATAAGGACATAATGCATTTTAATTACTACCGTTTTAATGGTCTAAATTTTCCTTTTGTCAAGAATTAAGGGCAAATGATGTAGCTCATTTGCGCCATCTGGTGAAATTTCTTGGAACTAAGCAATCTTTGTGCCTATCAGGCCCTAACTGGCAACACTCAGACAAAGGCAAGTGAGGTGTGAGGAGCAGGGGTTAGGGTACACCAGATGTTCACTCCCCTCTCTGATTCCACCACCTTGAGAAAGGGTAGCCAAAGGGACCAGGTACTCTGTTAAACTATCTGATATTCTGGAATCCTTGGTTGTTCACACAACTGGGCAGTGAGGTGAGGGGAACTGCCCTTGATCATACCATGGGCTGTCCTAGCTGGAGTAGGAGGAGATGAAGTGGCATACCTCCTGATGATGTGAGAGACTTCAGGTCCCTACTGCCACATGTCTGAGACTGGCATGAATCAGGACTCAGGGAATCAGGTTCCCTTTCAAGCCAGATTATTCTATCTCTTCCAAAACTTTTGTCCATCTGGAGCACTTGGAGAGAGTTCAGGTCACGTCCCAGCTGTGAGCAAGGCCACATCTGACAGCCATATGTTTCATAAAGCAAGGCCTAGGAAGCTGGGCCTTAGAACAGCTGCTTCTGGCCCAGCTGCCAGTCACTGGCTCAGCAATGGAACCTGAATGTGAGTGATCATTCTCACTAAACTCCCTATATGTGGATGAGAAGCAGAGCCTTTGCCTCCCTCCCAGATGGATGCTTCTCCTGTCTGCTTCATCACCACCACTACCTTCATTACACCCATCTATCATCAGGGACAAGCTATGGCCTCTTTGCTGATGTCTCTGCGCTGCAGCCTCTCCAAGATTCCCTGTGGACCTGGCCATGCTGGGCTCATGGTTGCTGAGCTTATGAGTGCAAATGCTCATGCAAGAAAAGCATTGGAATGATTGCCAAGTGGTGGAGCAAGTGGAGCATGTGCATTCCATGCACAGCCAAGAGCCCTGGGGTGTATAAAATGGAGGTAAGGATGAGCATGTTGCCGTTGCCACAGCCATACGCCTCTCACACCTTTTTTGCACCCCACCTCTTCTTCTCTTCATAGAAATTTTAGCTGCAAGACACACCTCATACTCCCGCTTCTGCCGCTGCTTAGTACTTATCTCTCTTCTCCTGCCATGACTTCCAGGAAGGCAGTATAGCTCACCACTTATTCCTAGGACTAAAAGTGCACTTGGGCATACCAAGAATTCAATAAATACTTATAGTAAAAAGGACATGTTCTGAAGATCAATGCAGTGGTATGGAATGGATTGAGCAGCAGTTCAGGTGGGAGACTAGGTTTTAAATTTAGACAAGTCATGCAGCTCTAACTCTTTTGAGACTTGTTTCATGGATAAGATGGGGGCCATGATACTGAGTACAATTCTTGCAATGCGGGTGCTTGATAGATGACCATTAAAATCATCACTGCCATAGTTATAACCATGACAGCTATTACCATCAACAACTTTTCACCATCACAGTCATCATCACCATCACTACCACCACCATCACCATCACCATCATCTCATCATAATCTCTACCATCATCATCTTCATCATAAACATCACTATCTCTATAATTATCTCTATTCTGTATTAATGACTCTCTCCTCTCTTTCTCTCTCCCTCTCCTCCCTGCCCCTCCCTCCCCCCTCTCACCTAAGAACACTCTAACCAAAAGCAACTCGGGGAGTAAAACAGTTTATTTGCCTCATACTTCTGGGCCATTATCCATCATTGAAGGAAGAGAGAACAGGAATTCAAACAAGAACCAGATCATAAAGCATGGAGAAACACTGCTTGCAAGATTAACAGGGGCCTCCTGCCCATATCCCGGTCATACATTCCACTGTAGTTTGAGCCCTCCTGTGTCAACTAATTAATGCAGTACCTCATAGGCATGCCCACAGACCAACATAATCGAAACAATTTCTCAACTGAGGCCTCTTCTCTCAGATAGCCATCTGTGTCAAGTTGGCAATCAAAGCAAACCTGGACAGTTATCACCATTTCCATTATTTTGTCTATCACTATTACCACTGTTATTACCACCAGCATCACCAAGTACCACCATCATCCCAGTCCAATTACATTCTTCATCATGATCACTGTCACTATCCACTGTGACCTCGAGACAGATTCTTGCCACTTTTGTCTTAGGGACAAGTGGTAAGTGGCCCCAATGACAACTACTTCTAAATCTTTCTTGGTCACTTTCCACCAAAAGGCAGGCTTTCCTTCTCCCTTTAACTCACTGAGTTAATTGTCACAGAGAAAATGAGGATCTAAGGAAAATGTTGTTCTTTAATGAATTCTTTCATTTGACAAGTGTGGAAACTAACTGTGTTCCAATAGTGGCAGATCTGGGGATCAAGACATGGGCAAGGTTGGTTCACCTACCCCATGGTACACACAGCTTAGAAACGCTTTTAATATTATGTGACAAATCCTACCAGAAGGAAGGCTGAAGTGAATGAAAATGATTCTTCCCCAGTATAAATCAGAAGGAAAACAGATTCCTCGCAGGAAGCTTAAATCTCATAGTCCAAGTGCAAAACCAAAGGGAGGATGCTACAGAGTAAAGCACAGGACAAAGGTCCCAGGGACTCCAGCCAGAATATTCCATTCTGCCAAGCAGAGCTGCGTTCTAGAGATGAGACTTTCTGAGTGCTTTACAGAGAACGCATTGGAAGGAGTATAAATCCATAGAGGAGCTCACATCAGGTCTTGGGTGGGGAATGGTGAGACTGAAACAGGCAGTGACAGAGGGTATGGGGAGGGCTGGGAACCACAGAGCTTTGGATGCAGACTTCATAGGGTACGGAGATAGAATCTAGACATAGCAAATTTGGGGATGACCTTAAGGTTTCTGATTTTGACCCTGGGTGCACAGTGGTGCCATCCATGCACATAAGATGTTTGAGACCCGAGTATATAGGTCTGTTGAGTGTCAACCTTGAGTTCTGGAATCTTCAGAGAGATGAGAGACTGGTCAAGGATTTAAAAGCCACTGAGATGTCCCCAAACCTCTCCTGTATAAAAACCTCACTTACCTTTGAGAAAGACGTTTATAATCCTTCCCCAAAATGGTGTTCCCAAAGGTCACTTTAGAAGACCTACCCATTTTCAAAAACTCATTTTTAATTCAATTGTGTATTGACAGAACCAATGATGGAAACTGAATGAGTTTAATTGAGTGTATCTTTTAGATAACAAAAAAAAAAAAAAGCTCTGCTAGTGTTAAGGGAAGTATTCCAGTCCTCTGAAGTGCTCATATTGGTTGCTATTGGAGTAATTTTAAAATGTAATGCCAGGAGCTTAGAGTGCATGTTAGTAATAGACAGTTCAGGAAAAGAGATTACTTTAGCCTTCCCCTGGGATAAAACAGTTAACACTGAGCAGAAGTCTGCATTCTTACACAAACAGGCCTTTCCAAGCTATGAGCACCTGCAATATTTTTTGTGTTTTCTATGCATTTGGTAGTATATGGAATTTCTGTACTCCAGCTGCCCAAATCAATGAGACAGGCACTGCCCTTCAAAGCTTAGAGCCGGATGAATACTCATGGAAAATCACCATTAGGAAGCGGGTCTCATTCAGTGTCTGCGCGAAGCCTGCTGGAGTCAGCACCATCAAGTTACGATCCTCCAGTATATGCACAGGCCGGGAAAAATTGGCGCTGTCTTCTCTCCTTGGGGAGCCAATGACCTCAGAGAGGCAAGCAGATAGCAGCAGCAAATGGCGTCCAGAGCAGTTCCATGACTGGCCTGCAGGGGACAGCAGAGGAAACCGATCTCTTTTAAACCTTCTGAATCTACTCCCTTATACCTGAGGGTGAGTGCAGAGCTGTCAGGGCTTGCAGCACTGCAACAAAGCACACAGCTAGGCAACAGCCCTACAACAAAAGACAAGGTTGTCTGGCCAACCTCAACCTCTGGGCACCGACTACATAAGGGAAGCTAGTGCAGCTCCCATTCATCAGGGCCTGGAATCCAGCCTTTAAAGCCCACTGGCTTTCCAGCAACTTAGAATTTTGTAGAGGTGAATCCCACTCTGGAATCCCAAAGTAAGCCTCTGGTCCCTTCCACAACTCCACTTTACCAATACTGATGCTGCTTCCTGCTCCTCCAACTCTGGTCAGCCCACTTCCTTGCAATAAAATTTGGTCTTTGAAATGTCCTCAGGGTAAATGTTCTAAAAGTCAAAGCCACAACACACACTTGTAAACAATAAAATGAGAATATATCAGTCTGCTTACAAGGATCCAAGTGAGTAAAGCAAAATTAAGATCAGCCTGTATACTACATAGTGAGTTCCAGGCCAGCCTGGGCTACATGGTGCAGTACTTTCTCAAATAGGCAAATAGAAACAGCACAAGCTGTTAAGTAAAAAATAAAGTTCTCCCCCGTGATCTCACTGTGGAGAATGCTGCTCATTTATAAGGAATCCCCACTAATATTGAAAATGCTTATATGCATACTTTTAAACATGAACACAATTAGATTATTATTGAGTGTTCTATTCTTTTTTCTTAAGCCTGGGTCTTCTGGAGAATTAAAAGGACATGACTGATACCCTACCTCAGCCAAATTCAGATTAATCCAAAATTTTTAGGACAGGACCAGTTAGTTATTTCTATGATGAAACACAATGACCAAAAGCAAGTTAGGAAGAAAAAGTTTTATTCAGGTTACACTCCCATATCATTGTTCACGATCTAAGGAAGTCAGGACAGGAACTCACACAGGGCAGGACCTGGAGACAGGAGCAGATGCAGAGGCTATGGAGGAGTGCTGCTTACCACTTTGCCAACCATGGCTTGCTCAGTTTTTCTTGTAGAACCCAGGACCACCGGCCTATGGATGGCAACAGGGGCTGAGTTCTCCCCCATCAATCATTAATTAAGAAAATGTCCTACAGGCCTGACTATAGCCCAGTCTTATGAAGGCATTTTCTCAATCAAGACTCCTTTCTCTCCAGTGACTCTAGCTTGTGTCAAGCTGACATAAAACTAGCCAATACAGGACCCAAATATCTATGCACTTCAAAGGTTCTCAGATAATTCTTCACCTGTTGTTGTTGTTTTTCCTTTAACTCTTTACTTGGGACATTTTGAACACATACAAACAAGAGACATGGTGTTATGTGTCCTCAAGACAGCCATTCCGAAAGTCCATAGAACCACAAATTATTCCACTTGTAGTCTAATTAACTGCTGAGTTATTGTGAAGTTCATCACTCAGGCATTCTAAATGTCACCTATAAACATTTCAATATTGATCTCTAAGTGATAGGGAATTTTCTTTTTGGTTTTTCGATACAGGGTCCCTCTGTGTTGGCAGTCCTAGACTCACTTTGTAGACCAGGCTGGCCTTGAACTCACGGTGATCCACCTGCCTCTGTCTCCTGAGTTATGGGATTAAAGGCATGCCTCACCACACCTAGCTAGGAATTTTTAAGAGTATAGAAGCCACAGTATCATTATAATATTTAATGAAATATTAATAACATCTCTGCATCATCAACTATTTGGCAGTGTATAAATTGTTATGATAATCTCATGAATTTTTATGTGTATAGTGTGTATATATGGTATGTGTGCAATGTGTGTGTGTGTGTGTGTGTGTGTATGTGTGTGTAAATTACAATGCGTGTGTGAAGGTCAGAGAGACAACCGTGGGTGTCATTCTTAATTGTCTACTTTGTTTAAGGCATGTCTGATTCTGGAGCCCCAGGTCTACATCATAGAAAACACACCTTACCAGCTGGGAAGACAAATTGTCTTAAGTTTCTATTGCTATGAAGAGACACCATGACCACTGAAACTCTTATGAAAGAAAGCATTTAATTGGGGGTAGCTTACAGTTTCAGAGGTTTAATCCATTATCATCATGGTGGGAGCATGGCAGCTTCCATGCAGGAATGGGGCTGGAGAAATTTAGAGTTCTATATCCAGATCTACAGGCAGCAGGGAGAGAGAAAGTCTGGGCCTGGTTTGGGCTTCTGAAATCTCAGACCCACTTCCAGTGACACACTTCCTTCAACAAGGCTACACTTTCTAATCTTTTCAAATAGTGTCACTTCCTGGTGACCAAGCATTCAAATCTATGAGCCTATAGGGGTCATTCTTCTCCAAACCACCACACTCACAATCAGACTTCACCTTACCAACCTTGCTCTCTCATTCATTCATTCATTCATTCATTCATTCACTCACTCACTCACTGTCTTAGGGTTTTTATTACTGCTGAGACACCATGACAACTCTTATAAAGGAAAGCATTTAATTGCAGCTGGCTTGCAGTTGTAGAGATTTTGTCTATTATCATCATGGCAGCAAGCATGGCAGCATTTAGGCAGACATGGTACTGGAGAGGTAATAGAGTTCTACATCTAGTACCACAGGCAGCATGACTTCACGCTGAGCCCCTGGGCCTGGCTTAAGCATCTAAAACCCCAAGACCCACCCCAGTGACACACTTCCTCCAACAAGGCCACACCTACTGCAACAAGGCCACACCTCTGGAGTAGTGCTGTTCCCTGTGAGCCTATGGGGACCATTTTTATTCAAACTGCCACATTCACTCATTCATTTGTGCACTCACTAAGTATTTTTGAGGTCACATGCTGCCTTCCCTTCTAGGCAAGGAAGACACAGAAATGAACAAAACAGACTAGAGTCTTTGTGTTCTGCTGGAAAACAAGTAGATGAGATTAAAAAAGAAGATGCTGATAAGGGGTGAGGGACAAGAACAGATAGGAAATGTTGAAAAAGGATGGAGGAAGAGAACAGCTTAGCATTTAAAACAAGGGTGGTGGATGATAAGCTTTGCTCAAGGAACATGTGATTAAAGCAAGCAAATAAATGAACTGTTTGCATTCACTGTAAGCAGAGAGGAAGTAATCTCTCCTCTCAGACATCACCCCTGCCCTTCCTGTTCTCCTTTTACTGAGAGTCAAACCATTGAAACTTAGGTTTGCCTCTACATCATCTCTGAGAGACCCTCAAACTCTACACCCACACTGGCACTATGCCCCAGGTATCCTTTGCCTGTGCCTTGGCTACTTGTTACCTTGTTGTGGACCTCATTTTTCATATACCTGCCTGGTCCTATGGCCAGCATCTTTCTGGAGCCCTTTCACCTGGACAGTGCTCAGCCTTAAAAGTTCCAAGCTCAGATGTAATGTCAGTCCCCAAGTCAGGAGAAATTGACTGAAATGGGACACTTCCTTGGTAAGAACAGTGGGCACTAAAGGTGTGTTCCCAGGCAGCTCTTTTGAGGGATTATATTCCAATCACCATTGGCTCTTATCCAGACTGTGTGATGCTCACTCCATGGTCTTCTATTCTTTGTGTTCCTCAATGCTCTGACATAAACACAGAAGTCAAAGATCATGATTTTTAATATGAGCTAGAGCAAGTTGCTTCTCTTTCTGGGAAGGTTCCTGTGATCTGTCAGCATGAATCATCCAAAACATGTTAGTCTGTCAGGTCCAATGTCTCTCAACCTTGTCCTTAATGCCCTGTGACTGTGGTCCCTCTCCAACTCCACCGTAGGACTTTGCCTCTGCCGACAGCATGTTTATTTTACCTCCTAGGACTCTTCTGATTGGTCCCTACTTAGAAACCCCTGCTGAGAATGTTCACCCTTGGACACCAGAGGCCACCCCAGCTCAAGACACCATCAATGAGGTGGGGAGGTTTCCCAAGCCCCACAGCCTCACCTCCACTTGTAACACCCCGGCCTCCCAGGAACTGGTGTTTATTTGGTATTTCAGTTTGTTTTGTTTGTTTGAGTACTTTATGTTTTATTTTTGAACTTTCTCTTTAAAGTCATGGCCACACTAAGTAACTGAGGCCGGTCTGGAACTCACTCTGTAGCCTGAGCATTGTAATGTAATGTAATGTAATTAATGTAATGTAATCATGAATATGATTACATATTCATGACCCTCCCACCACAACCTCCCAGGTGCTGAGACTTCAGATAATGTGCCACAACATCTTCTGAACCCTTAAAGTTGTAAAATATAAATGAAAAGCAGTGCTCATAGCTGCTTCCCCACCTCCTAGAGCCATGTCTGGGCCTATTTTAATGCTCAGTGAAGAGTGAGTGAATGGGTGGCCTCATTACTTCTAACAATGGCCTATTTTAGTGCATTTTCAATTACAGCTACACAGGAAAGTTTCCTGAAGGAGTTTTTGTTTTCTTTAATTCTTTATTTTCTTTCTTTCTTTTTTTTCTCTTCTTTCTTTCTTTCTTTCTTTTAACAAATACTAATACTTGAGTCCAAACCCTCAGCCTATGAAGCCATTGTACTGACCCTAACATGTTCTTATTTTAAATGTACAATACACTCAGCAGAAGGAAGGTCAGCAGGACAGGACCTGTCAATCAGTGCGGTCTTATTTGGCAAGCTCATACCTGCAAGTGGCTGGATTACTTTGGGGGCTGTCAGGCCACTTTGAGCTGGGATGGTCAGCTCTGTGACACTCAGATGGGATGCAGGCACCTGAGCAGCAGGTTTGAAGTTTCCCCTTGTGGTGAGAGCAGGACCTGTCTGCTAATGGGCATTCCCAAGAAATCCAGGGACAGAAATAAAATTCCTGCTTGAGCTCATGAAGGCCCAGCTGCCTCTGAAACAATGTTCTGAGTTCTGGGATTCTAGAGGGCCAGGCTGGGGGCTGGAGTAGAATGGGCCATTGTTGAGTAAGAAGGGCCGAGCCTAGCAGCTCTGCTGAAAACATGTACCCGTGGACACT